>NC_026152.1:4335209-4403770 GCF_000512975.1 Sesamum indicum
GTTCACTTCGTTTTGGACCTGATTAGCTACATTGGTTTTAAGGTTCATTTCTTTACTTTTTAGGCCACTAATTTTAGTGTCCAAATTTATATTATCCCGACCATACTTTATAGCAGCTTTATCATCATTGTAAGTTTCAGAAATGATATTCAATAAAACAATTGGATAGTAATCACTAATATTTTTATTACCAGTCAGTTTAATATCCTGAATCTATTTTGTAAAATCATCAAGATTTTCTTCAATGTTCTTAGACAAATAAGTTTGTATCTGAAGAATTTTTCAAGTAAAAATAGTTTACAAGGCAAAGAAGTTTCAGTATATAATTCTTCTAACTTATTCCACAAATCTTTTGCTGCATCTTGTTTTCCAATTGTTTTTAAGACTGTATCAGAAAGATTTAAGATATACAGAATAAGCATACTCATCATTTTTAATTTTCTTTTATGCAAAAAAATTTCGGAGTATTTGTTATAAATTGCTTTAAAAACTTTATGATGAATTAAAATCCCTCTCATCTTTTGTTGCCAAATAGAGATATCAGATTTTCCATCAGAAGGATGCATATTATAACCAGCCATGATAAATAATAGCAACAAATACAGTAAGATATTGATGAGGCAGAATGACAACTAATACTAAATAATATTAATAGGTACTAGAAAAAAAAAGCGGGATTTAGCACGATCACGAAAATCGTTCCAAAGCCCGTTCCATCTTGGAACGGTCTTTAGAACACTTCAGAAACGAAAATTGAAACATGACGTCAGGGGAAATATTTTTTTTGGGTTATAAATTTGGAATGGTCCAACCGTTCTAAGATGAGTTCCAAAGCAACAGTTACTAAACCCGTTCCACACCCTGTGCCAAAATAGTAACAGAAAATAGTTCGAACTCAGTTTGAAACACTATATTAGATTTAGGAAAGGTCACAATCTAACTGTTCCTATATCTATTGCAATATATATCCTAAAAATGACAGTTCAAAAATGTATTTCAAAATGAGGTACAATTTCGAACGATTTTTATACACTCTTAATAAAATATGTCAAAAATCGTTCCAAAATATGAGTTTTCTTTAAGAAGCAATGTGTTTCTAAAATCATTCAAAATATCGGTACAAATTGAAACGATTCTTTTAAATTATTTTCTAGGTGTTATTGAGTCCGTTCCAATTGAATTTCAACGTCTATATTTCAATAGTCTTGTTGACCATTCCAAAACCCGTTGCCAATACCGTTCCAAAAGTATGTATTAGCGCTACATTTTAACGACTAGATATGTGTTCCTATACCTGTTCCAAAGATCATTCCAAATTTTTTTATATAACTGTGTTCCTCTCTTTCCATTTAATCTCACTATCTTCTTCTATTCTTCTTATTTTCTCTTTATTTTATCAAATTTTCTCGAACTTTTCTAATCTCTTGTTACCCTACTAATATTTTTGTACTCTTGTTCGAGAATTATGTCCTGAATTTTTATTGATATTTGAATTTATTTTGATCAGGTAACAATTTCAATCCTTTATTTATCAATTGATTATATTCGTTGTAATTTTATTAATTAAATTTAATATTATAATAATATATATGTGTGTGTGTGTATGTAGGAATAATCATCATGTTGAGACATTTTATAAGGTGGATGCATGAGAAGAACCTACCGAATAGGGCAGGTTTTACTCCGGAGCTTCAGGATGGTGTTGGTACATTTATAGAATGGCGAAGTCTCAAAATGTGTATACGAACAGTGAGAAAATTAAGCGTCCTTGTCGGAAGTTAAAAAATGAAGTTTTCAAAATCACGGACGAGGTAAATTTCGACTTATTTATGAAAGGTTTGATGCTGGAATATTATAATTGGACTTCTCATGACGAGAAGAGGGTGCAAGAGTATTTTGAATTCGTTATGGTGGCCCCATTGCGGGAGGAGCAAACTCCCTTTTTTCATGTTATGTAGGGGACGAATATGCCTTGGGGTGATGAGGCGCAGATGGATGGGCGCAGAGGATGGTTTTTGATGCCGCTGGACTGACTGTCTCGTCTTTTAATTATAACCAAGATGGTGTGCCTAATGATGGTACGAGGTTGTGTCCTACTGATGCTAGGGGTGTCCAAACTGGTTAACCGAACCAAATTCAGTTTTTCGGTTTAAAAACCGAAAAAAACCATTTTTTTCTTTTTTTTAAAAATAATATATTTTGATATTTTAAGCCGAAATTGTGATATTTTTTTAATTTTATCCAAAAATACAAATACCAAAATACCAAAATTAAATTCTAATTTAGTAGTACAAGTCACAAGTGTACAACTTCAATATGTTAATATTCAATATCCAAAATAGTACATAGCGAATTGAATTAAAATTCCACCATTGAGCATCAACATCGAGTCATCAACCATCTTCCATCAACTATTCAACTTGCACCTAAGAAATAAAGAAAAATATATATAAAACAACAACAAATAAAAGTAAAGAAAAAAAACACTACTTATGACTTACGCGATACACAATATCATAACTCGATGATGGTTGACTCCGCCCAATATTTGATCCAACATCTACAGGAATTATAAGATTAAACTAATATTTCAATAAACTAATATTTGCAATAAGTATTAAATTAAACTATACTTACCTTTTACAATTTTATCAATGGCGTTATATTCTTTTTCAATTGATCTGGATGGAGTGTGATGTGGTCTTGACAACAAATTAGAGCTTATGCCATCTTTTGAGTCAATGAAGCTCTAAAATCATCGATTATACGACCTCCAGTACTGAAAGCGGACTCTAATGCAACGGTAGATATAGGCATAGCTAACACATCTCGTGCCAATCTTGTTAAGATAGAAAATCTTAGTGTATGCACTTTCCACCATTCAATGATGTTAAAGTTTGGAGATTTATCTGTCACAATTTCCTCGTTCAGATAACTCAATTATGACTTATGCCTACCTTCAATCTCAGATACCATTTGTTTCTATTTCTTTCTTTTGTCTTTACGAACCCTTCGTTCACTATCATCATCTTGATCCTGTGTCTGACCTGATTCACTGAATGAAGTGATAGAAGAAGCGCGTGATGTTGTAGAAGAATACATTTTCTTGTATTCTTTAAATACATCGTATAGAGCAGATCAAATTTTTCATTTTCTCTGCTAATTCTGACCCATGCATATTCTTAAACACATATTGGAGATAGTTATACTTATGACGAGGATCAAACATAACAGCAACATATAACATCATGTTCATCTTTTCAGCATTCCCCCAATACTTATCAAATTTGTACTTCATTTGTCGTGCCATGTTCACCAAATAACCATCATTACTCATAAGCTACTCGTTCAACAAATCATCAACATCACTTATTTCATCCAAAAAAGTATTACATGTCATGTATAAATACCCAGAAACTCGATTGGTTAGGTCATAAAAGTATTGCAACATCTTCACAAATTTCGCAACCATATCCCAATCATCTTTCAAAGGCAACCCACTCTTACCATAAGGCCCACCAGACATGAAATCATTACGAAAATCAGCATCATATGTTTCATATCTATTGAATACATCTTTAAAAATTAAAGCAATATCTAGCATCATATAAACTGAATCCCATCTTGTAGGTACATCTAAGCACAATATTTTTTTGCTTCGAATCTTCTCCTTAATAACAAATCATTATTTTTTTTGTCCTAGCTGGTGATTGAAGAACATACCTAACAACTGTTCATACATGCTCAATGGAGTCATTCAATTCTTTCAAACCATCCTTGACAATAAGATTATTAATATGAGTCACACATCTTATATGCAAATATTTTCCATCAAGTATGGCCGTCCCCAATTAATAAACCTTCTTCTCAAATAACTAACAGTGGTGTCGTTAGCTGAAGCATTGTCCACAGTTATAGCAAAAACTTTATCAATATCCCAATCCAATTGACATTTTTCAATGAACAAACCACATCATCGCCTCTATGAGTTGGACATTGAATTAAATTAAGAATGACCTCATGCAATCAGAATCAATGTAATGAGCAGTCAAACACATATAGGTGAATCTCTGATTACAAGTCCATGTGTCTGTTGTCAATGAAACTCCTTGTCCAGAAGACTTAAAATAATTTATCAAACTTCTTTTTTCATCGAAGAATAACTTATACCAGTCCCTGGTTATAGTGGTTCTAGACGGGACAACAAACTGTGGAAGTGCAAGAGACATAAATTACCTAAATCCCTTATTTTCCACAAACTTAATGGCAATTGATCGATGATGACCATGTGAGCTAAGCCTTGCCTAACAGCTTCTTGATCAAATTTCGTATGTGAAGAACTAACATTAGCATCCCAGGTTACACTATGACAGAAACTAGTTATTGTTTGATTTGATGCAACAACAGTGTTTTGTGGGTTCTTTTTGCATGCTTTTAAGTGATTATTCATCGTAGAAGTGCCATTTTTAGATGGATCAACAGCATAATTTCAGTCACAATACTTACATTTAGCTCTAGGTTCCCCCTCGCTATCAGTGTACGCATTGAAGTGGTCCCAAACTCTTGATCTTTTACACGTTTCTTTTCTCTTTGGCCTTTGTGATTGTGATTCTTGTGGTGGAGTTGTGTCTGAAATCCGTTCATCCTCCAATGTTTCTCTTTCCATTTTAAATTTGAATACACTACAAATAACAAATAAAAAGCAACAATGTGATTAAAACAATATGGCCGACATATATCTAAACAAAACGAATTTAGAATAAACAACTAAACATAATAAGGATGAGAAGTCTAGAACAAAGTTTTCTTTAGAATAAAGCTATAGACAAAAATGTTTAAAGAATTAATCGTAACTGAAGCTAAAGCTGCTAAATAAGTAACAGGAGTAAACTTCAAACAAATGCACCACGACAACTGCACAACTATCAAGAAAGAGAGGGATACAATAGAAAAGATGAGCAGAATTTGAAAGCAAACACATAAATATATAATTATATAAACATGTTGAGAGTAGATCAGCAATTCCTGAGTGCTATATTCTGCCAAAGAAACAAACAAGAATAAGAGGGGCTAAAGATGTATTACCAAGACGAGTTTAGAATGTCGGCCACAATGTTAAAAAAACTTAGGCAAGATTAACAAATAACAACTAACATTAACAACAACAATTTGAAGAGGGAAAATTCCATTAACAACAACAATGCCAAGAATCCAAAAAGAGGGAAAATAACAACATATTTTTTAACTTAGGCATTTCATCAAACACCTTCAAAGCAAAATTGTAAGTTAAAATTTTTTCATTTTTTGTAAGAGTCTAAGAGACAAAAACCAGAAAACCTACCTGTCGTGAGGTCATCTTTGCAGTATTCCGGTCTCAATCGTGGCCGGTGCCAAGAGTCTCTCTTTCTTTCTTTCTTTTCTTTCTCTGTTCTGTTTTAGTGTTTCTCTTCTCTTGTCTTCTGTTCTTCTGCTCTTACAAGTCGTAGTGAGTCAAGTCAAATAGTCAATTCTTATTGTATATATTAATAATATAATATTAGTATATATAATTATATAATATTAATATGTGTAAAAAATATATTTTATCATTTAAAAATTCGATTTTTCAATTTGGTTCGATCACCAAAATGGTGACAAAAAATCGGACCGAAAATTTTGGTTTGATTTTCGGTTCGAACCGAATCCTGGTTCGGCCGATTTTTGGGTTTTCTACACACCCCTAACTGATGCAGGGCCTAGTTTATATTACCGTGGGGTCCCTACAATTATGTATTTGAGCTTGCAGATTGATTTCATGATGTAGTGCATGCTGCCGAGCAGCCGTTGCGAAACGGTTGCACCCAATCTCAATTGGGGGCTATAGTTAAGTTGGTGAATATCAAAGTCGAGTGCCGTATTTCTCAGGATATATATGATCGAATATTGCAGTAGGCTAATCATATATTACCGCGCGACCACACCCTACCCCAGGATTACTATAGTAAAAACAAATTGATAAGAGATTTAGGCTTATCTGTTGAGAAGATTGATGCGTGTAAGAGTGGTTGCATGTTGTATTGGAAAGACGACATTGATATGGACTACTGCATATTTTGTGGAGAAGCTAGGTGCAAGCCGACTAGGGAGCGAAATTCTAGTTGCAAGAAGACACCATATGTTATTCTTAGGTACTTGTCAATTACCCCTCGCCTGCAGAGGTTGTATGCTTCGGAAGCGATTGCTGAGGAAATGATGTGGCATGCCAACCATCAGATGGAGGAGAGATCCATGTGTCATCTGTCTGATGCAGAGGCATGTAGGCATTTTTACCGAATATATTCCGATCTTGCAGTAGAGCCCGTAATATTAGATTGAGTTTGGACACAGATGGGTTCGCACCGCACGGGCAGTACAGTTGTACGTACTCGTATTGGCCCATTATATTTATACCATACAAACTCCCCTAAAAAATGCGAATGAGTTCTGAGTATATGTTCCTAACAATGGTGATCCCCGGTCCATCCAATTCAAAACGTCTCATTGATGTAGTTGTAGAATTTGTGGCATATGGGTGTACTGATGCACGACAGTACGAAGAACGAGATATTTTCAATTCCCACCACGTTGATGTGGACCGTGAACGCTTATGGAATGGCGTTTGGATAGAGTTCTGCTGGTGTTATGAGGTGTCCAGTTTGTACGGAAGATACACGTGCATTCTACCTACAAATTGGTAGGAAGGTGTGCTACTTTAACTATCACAGACAATTCCTCCCCCAGACCATCCGTACCTTCGGAACAAAAAACATTCACTAAAAACGGAGTAGAGAAGAAAGTTGCACGACCAAGATTGATGGAAGAACAGATCCGCGAATAGGTTGAAGAGTTTAGTCCTATGGTTGAGGTGCCGTTGTCACTCCCGAACGGGTACGGTATAGAGCATAAGTGGACAAAGAAAAACATCTTCTAGGAGCTTGATTACTGGTGGACATATCTGATATGACACAATCTTGATGTCATGTACATTGAAAAAAATGTGTTTGACAAAATATTCAATACGGTGATTGATATAAAGGAAAAAACGAAAGATACTCTGAATGCACGGAAGGACCGCAAGATTTTATGTGATAGACTGAAGCTTGAAGCGGATGAAAGAAGCTTGAACGTGATGCCCAAGGCCGTATACATCCTAACCAAAGAGCAGAAGAGGAGGATATGTGAATGGATTAGTCATCTAAAGTTTCCTGATGGCTATGCGTCTAATTTGGCCTGTTGTGGCGACATGAAGGAGATGAGGCTTCACGGCATGAACATTCATGATTGTCATATATTCATGAGAAGTTGATTCCAATTGGCTTCGTGAAATGCTTTTTGAGCCGGTGTGGAGCGCATTGACCAAGGTGAGCCTTCTATTCCACATTTTATGTTTGGCGACGCTCAACATAAATGGTTCGAATAAATAGTTGATTCCACCAAAACAGAGCACTAAGGAAAAAGTTGAATCCAATCTATGGTTGCAAGCCCTATCATCGCTTTTACCAATAGTATGAGGTTGAACGGGTTGAGTGCTCCAAGTAAAATAGTCTTTAATGAAACCAAGGTTGTGAAGACCACAATCACCAAGAGCATTATGTAACTCATTGAGTTACCATTGAGGTCCAATATTACCCTATATCCTTTTCGAAATATACCAAAATCTCATTAAAGTCTCCGGTGCATAGCCTTGGCCTACAAGATTGAGCCTGCAGCCTGTTGAGTAGATTCCAAGTATTCTTTCTTTTGCTTGCTTTCGATTCTCTATAGATCCCTTTGAATCTCCATAGAGGGGCCTTGTCATTCTCCTGTACGGAAGCATCTATGTGGTGAAAAGAGAATTCTTGAAAACATTCTGAAATTGATTTGCGCCATAATAATGCCAGTTACCCACTGTTTTCTCTCAAGTTAACACCTATACCAAACATATCAAGTCGACGTTTCAAATTTTCAATTTTCTGTTGGTTACACTTGATCTCTATAAGGAACACTAAGTCAGGGTTGTGGACGCGAACTAAGTCCCCGACCCCTTAGCAATTCAAAGTCAAAACAATCATTGTGATCAGCGGGATTAGTTTGCAGTCATCGCCTTGGTGAGAAGATGTCATTTGATGACAGAGTTCATCTATGAGTTTTTTTAGACTTTTGCCATGATATCAACAGAAGTTGAGTTAGTGTCATTAGCTTTTCTCTGGAGACTGTAGCAAATTGATGAGCAGAAGGTTTTAAGGAGAGTGGTGTGAAATGTTTGATTTTGGTAGTGGTTTTTGGAGGAAAAGGTGGTGACTTAGAGAATAAGAGAGGTGTAGGGAGCAAGTTTTGTATAGGGGCTAGGATTTGGTGGGGATTTGTGCTGGGAGGAGTAAAACGCATAGCATGGGGTGAAGAGATTGTAGTGTGGTGGGTTCGTGGTAATGGGTTTGGGGAGTGTTGGTGGTTAAAGGTGAGACATTGGGTTAAGGGATTGATGTAATAACAACAATGCTAATAGGAGAAGAAATCTATAAGTATCCTGTCATTGTATGCAAACCAACCATCACCATATATAGAATCTGATATTATAGGACTGCTCAACGGAATACTCACAAAATTTTCGTACTTCTGGACGTAGCCATTTCGGATTCCAGTCTATTATGAGAACTCGATAGAAATGCCGGTGTCATGGAATTCCCGCTGAGACTTCGACCTTTTGAGCCTTGAATGCATTGACTAGATCCTAAAGCCATCTGGCCCTAGGACATTGGTCCAAATGGAGTATTGTTGCCAGGTTCAACAAAGCCCTCTTCCAGTTGAGTTTCACAAGCACGTGAGAGGTGACCTAAATGACCACAAAGGTAACAAAAATTCGGTAGGTGTTCGAACGTGGAAGTTAGAACCAACTGTTCTCCTAATGTGGTCTTAATTTCCTATACACATGTCAATTGATTGCAGATATTCAAGTAAAAACTTTGATCCTTAACGATGAGCCCTAGATGTCACCAGTTGAATCCAGATCCACATCCATAAAACGTCCCAACTAATTGCCAACAAACTTACTATGTCCCTATCATTTTTCTGATCAGTAGGTTGTGAGCTCGAACGTGGAAATCACACCAATCCAAGTCAATCTGTAGGGGGCTTTCGGCAGCATGAACTGGCTTGAGAACAAGTAAACTTTTTTTATACGCCCATGGTCTATTATCTAATAGTCGTTGTCTATCAATACGATCATGAAACCTAAATAGAATTATGTCCCCGTCAATCAACTCAGTGCCCATGTCGCGAATTGGATTGGACGTTGTCACGAGAGCTGAGCGAAGTGACTCAAAATGGAAACCCCGATATGATAAAAGGCGCCCCACAAGACAGAAATATTTTGGATTTGCATCACCATGCCAAGTACCGAGTGGCATCATTACCCTAAATCCTCATTATATGTTAGTGATAAACACCTTCCTAGTAATTCTAGAACTGGGTCCATCAGGTCATAGATATGAGAGGGAGTATTGGATGTATCAAGAATAGTGGACACAATAATGCCCCAACAGGAGATACCCGTGATACTCTGTCAAGGCAAAGAAACACAAAAAAGACAATCAACAATTCTAAAAAATAAAAATAAAGACAAAGCTAATAAGGAAAAAAGAGTTAAAAGGCAAAAAAAACAAAAAAAACAAAAAAATTCAGACCACAACAACCATCAATTCTAAGAATTAGTTGAGCGTATGACAATGTTTAATAATTCAAGGAGCAAAAACACTCAAAATATCACAAAAATATATACAGGGCAATAGCCCTAAGAGCTCTCAAGAAAGAAAAATAACCCATTCGAGCGAAATGAAAAGAGAGATTATCGTTTGTCTAATATATCCACTTCTTTTCATTTTACTACTTTCTTAATGTTTTTTATTGAAAACATTTCATTTTTCTTAGTTTATTAATTATGCAATTTTTACGATAATTATTTGAGTTTTTTTTTTCTTTTTTGATATAATTTTTTAATTTCTAAAGCTTTATATCTTCCTTTCTAATTTCTTTTTAGTTCATAACAAATAGAAGGGGAGAAGAGTACGTGTCCTGCCACGTTCAATTTTTGCTTATATTAATTGCTCTTTTAATTTTTTTATTGTTAATTAGTTTTTTAGCTTATCAATTTTGTGATATTATATTATTTTTTGAGTTAATTTTCTATTTGATATCATTTTCTAATTTCTAAACTATTTTGTTAATATAATTTTGTAGTTATTGTAAAAATATTAATCCAAATTTCATACTCTATAGCAAAAAAAAGAAAAAAAGAAAAGTGAGATGATCACAAATCCTGGTATATATGTTAAACTTTTGGCTCAATTGATTTTTTAATTATTTTATTTTTCATTAATTACATCCATGACATCAAAGTTAGGAGTATGGAATAATGTATATAACATTGTACAGCAAAACATAATTTATTATGTTTGACAATATTATCTTTTTTTTTAAAAAAATATTTTATTAAGTTTTCTTTATCTTTATGTCAAATAATAATAATTTGTTATATATGTACTCTTTTGGTAATAAAATTATTTGATAAATTTTGTAAAATTCACCTTTTCTTTTGTTTTTTTTGAAAAAAAATAATTCGTGAAAAGTTAACATATTGTAATTTTATGTATTGAAAATTATGTTGTGAAGTAACATTTTATAATAAAATATATAATATCGATATGCAAATTTGTTACATAGAAATAGTATTTATTTTATTAAAAATAATTTACTTTGCGTCCAACAATTAAAAAAAAGGCAATAAGACATAACAATTACTCAAAATTTAGTTTTATTGGATGTATATCGCTTTATTCCTATTTTGATGATTTTAAATTATTGTAAATTTAATTTATATTTTGCACTGTAATTTGAAAAAAAAATTAATTTTATATTATTGATCTCATTCAGAAAAAATCTTAACTAACTATCACATAATTTAAAAATTTTGTAAGATAATTTTATTCATAATTAAATTAAACCCATACATAGCATCGGGGACACACTAATTTTTATACTTACAAAGGAATAAATATAATATATGGGAGTGAAGTTAACATTATTATATTTTTTTCCTTGTAAGTATAAAATTATTACATGGAAAAATTAAATCAAAGATAACATTGTAAATTATGTAATTTTTGTTGCTAACATCCGCATTTTCTGTCCAAATTATAACGAAAGCGGATCAGGTATAAACAATAAATTTTTGAAACGGTATAGGTGTAATTTTGAAATTTTATTTTAAAAAAAATATAATTTTGTATTTTGAAAAAATGTGTAAATATATATATTTCGCACTTTCGAAGGGTCCAAATGTAATTATTGCATGTGTCTATGTTGGGGTGAATGATTAGGTGCATGAGAGCTATTTGTTAGAGTTACATAATTCTTGAGTGTTACTATATTATAATATAAGCTAATGAAAAATCGTCATTTTCAAGCTACGGGCCTACGACGGACAACTGATGGCTATGCCTAAAAGCGCCGTACCGTGTCGAATCTGTCGGGTTAAACACGATTATTTAAGATTTTCTTAAGTCATCAACTGTAAAGTGACAATATCAATTATAATAATTTATACACAACATCAATCGTCTTTTTTTGGTCAATAATTCAATGCCCTTAGTAGGTATCTAGCAATAGGAATCCCTTGGATTTAAGTGCATGACATTCAAATTATTTACATTTATTTGAATAATTCAATATTGAAAAAGACTTTAAATTCTTTAAGAGTTTGCTTGCTCGACGTGAAAAATGAGTGTATAAGAAACTTAGAAGTAAGAAAAAAAAGTTGGTGCTTGGTTAGAAAGAATAGATAGAGGGGAAATAAAATTGAACGAGTGAAACCCCTGCGGATCTAATCTTGTTCTCGACTAAAATTGATTGGAAAAGTGAAAGTATAGTCCCAAAATAAAAAAGTATAAATTTTATTTTTATTTATTCTATTACCCATACATATAATTTTCTTCCATTTCTTTTTTCATTTTTCTAATAATAATATCCGTACATAATCTTTGAAAAAAGATAACCATATAAAAAATACTCTTCTTATTGTTTGATGGAATTTTTATTAATAAATTCATAAATTTTTAGTAACTTAAAATTATCTTAGTATATTATTAACTTGTTAATTTTCTATTACAAAGTAAAGAGAAATGACTAATCAGTAAGATTTTAAAACTTAGTATTTCTTTCTAAATCTATTTTTTTTTTTGATAAAGGTAAATTTCATTAAACAGAAAAAAAAGTACAAGGGTACTGTATAATCATAAGTCATTATGAAACTTCACCTCTGACAGGCTAAGGGATTCCCCATAAGCGATGTAAACCACATGAGCTAATAGAAAATGGTAGTTCAGCACTAATAATCCATTGTCTAACATCATCAACAATAGTATTAGAAAGAGTACGTGCATCGTGGCGCACGTTCTCAAACCGACGCCGATTGTGCTCCATCCAAATGTGATAGACCAGAGAAGCAAGTAATGCTGTGTAGGACGCATTAAATGTTCCCTTGTAAAAGCAAAAAAAATAAAATAAAATAAAGAAATAAACTAAATATAATTAAATCTACTATAAAATAAATTTTATCATATTTGTTGAATTATAACCTTGTCAAAAGTTTAGATTGTTAAGAAAATTATTTAATATTTAATATTTCTAATTCGGATGCAGTATTTTTTTGTCAAGCTTGCATGTGAATTTTTTTTTTCTACAAATGGGTAGTGACAGTAAGACGGGCTCTACGTATGTCAACTAACCACATCATCGAAAAAATTAAAATTGTAAAATGATTCAAAATTTAATTATACCTCAAACATGGATCCTCGTGATTTGCAATTGGTATTCTTGTTTGTCAAACCTTGCACATAAAACTCTTCTTTTTCATAAATAAATGACAATAAAATTAAAAATAAAAACCTCTTATTCAATCCAACTCTAATATCATATTGAATAACTATTTCACTAAAAAATTTTATGGATAACTAATCGTCTTTTCACAAGGTTTGATGTAATTATACGTAATAACCATGTAGTTTTAAAATTATATTAGTTACTTTGAAATTTGCTTCCATCAACGACAAATTCCCATCGTTAGGCAAATTTATCGAATTTGTTAATATTAAAAAAAAAAAAAGAAATAGATATACACCATCGATTGGCGACTAGGTCAAATAAATATTTAAGCTATCCTTAAGGGCAAAATATACTTTTTCACATGCATTAACATGTGGAAATGTATAAGGGTAGTTCGGTAATAGAAAACTTATAAGTCAATAAGAAATCAATCAGGAGTAAATAAGGATTTTCATTCAATTTTTTTTCGTTAATATCAACAAATTCAGTTAATCTTATCAAATAAAAGAACTTATTTATTAGATAAAAGTAAATTTAAAAAATATTAAATAAAATTTATCGAATCATTTAATGCTCAATATTGCTAAAAATATTTATTATATAATTAATATTCAATGCGATTGGACATTCATTCACCAAAAAAAAAAAAAAAAGAAAAAAAGAAAAATGTTGCCACCTACCACCAAGCTTCTGGTGGCCCAAATGACACATCGGATCGGCCCACCGGTTTAAATGCCATCACAACAAACACACATCAAAGTGTAAAAACAATGCTGTCATCATCCTATGCAACACTAATATTATAGCGTGGAGCTCTACATTTCCACACTTATCATTCCACCCCGTTAAATTCCACCCAAACCACAATGCCGTTTTCAACCTTCAACAATTTCATGGACAAAACAAAACAAAACAAAACCCTAGTCTCCGACCACGAATCGGATGTAATTAAATCCGCTGCATGGGCATGGTACCAACACGGCTATGATCATCCCAACGGGAGGTCGTCGGTGCGTGAATACGACGTTTTGAGGCATAAATTCGAGCCTAAACCCTCACGGTACAAGCTCGAAGCCTCAAGAAACGTGCAAGAATCAATCTTAGAATCCCGTAGGACGATATCAAGTCCGAGGTGTACTATTCGTCGTGCTAGCAATTCTCTTCTTGATAATTATGAGATTGAGAGGATATCGAAGCAGCTTGATTATTACATAGAGTCTAGTCATGCTATGTATTCCGGTGGAAGTCCCGGCGGCATGGCGGAGGAGATGGCGGCGGAGGTAAAGAGTAAGGGTGTTCAAAAGAAGAAGGTGGGAAAAGGGTTTTGGTTGAGATCACATGCTCCGCTGTGTGGCTCATCAAGAGACGACGTGGTGGAAGGTAAAAGTGTTGAGTATTTACGGCGGTCACGGCCGGGAAAAGCTGGCGTAGCGGTGGTGGAAGTTGTCGGTTGCCGGCCGCTGCCGTGGCGCATCCGTGTCTAATCAAAGTGTCGAGGTTGGTGGATTTAATGGTATCATGTAATTTTTATTATTCCTACGTTTTTTTCCTTTGTAATTATTATTCTCTCCACACATACGTATTTTGGATTTTGGAAATTGTAATTAAAATTCATTTTTGGTTATATACATATATATATATATATCTATATCTACTAATTATTAATTATTGATAGTTAATTAAGGTTTTTATTTTTTTTTTGTTTTTTGAAGAGGTAGTTGGCGTAGAAACATCAATCAGGCTCGCGTCGTATAATTGATCTTGATGAATTAAATGCATGGAATATATATATATATATATTTGGTCTTGTTTGGCGTCTTTAAAGTGAATAAATATTCCAGCCGTGTCGTATAGTCTAAATGTCACCCTTGTCGTGAGATTTAAATGCTCTGTTTTGCTACAATTGGAAATCATTTTATTATATTTATCTTTTATTTTTAAATTCATTAGATGAAGGGTAAATTATAAGAATAATTACGCACTCTTCCCATAAAATTTGATATAATTGCACTTATATATCTTTGCAGTTTTGAAAATTATATTTAACACTCCTAAAGTTTGATTTCGTCTAACAAATAAGTCCATCTATTAGTAAAAATTTACCAAAGTTGCTAATATTAACAAGAAAAAAATTTATATTTATCCTTCATTGACTTATAAATTGCAGGTCAAATAGATCGTTTTATAACCAGATTATCCTCATACGTCATCACGCGTTAATACATGTGATGAGATAATTTTTCACTGTTATAAGGGTAGCTTAATCTGAGAAAAATTATTTGACCTGTAATAAGTCAGTAATAAGTCAATCGAGAATAAATATCAATTTTCATTCATTTTTTTCGTTAGTTTCAACAAATTTAGTGAATTTTGAAATGGAGGAACATGTTTGTAATTATACGAAAGCAAACATAAGGGGTTTTAGATATAATTTTTCAAACCACAGGGGGTATACATGCAATTACACCAAATTCAGGAGAGGGGAGTGTAATTACTCCTAAATTATATTTGACATTTCTTGAGATTATGTGCAATTATACAAATATTGTCTATCTTTCATAAAATTATAGATACATTTTTTTAAAGAGTGCTAGTGTAATGTACCTAAGGGAGTGTTTATGTAAAATTTAACTGTTGAAAATGAGTGTATCTGTAATTACAGCTACAATATCAAGGGATGTATTTATAATTTTATAAAAGGCAGGAGGTACTTATGTAATTAAACCTAATCTTAGAAGGTGTCAATGTAATTGACCTTTTTTAATAAATAAAATTAATTACATTTACACTTGATCTATGGTTTGTTTATATAAATGACCTCTTTTTTTTATATAATTACAAAAACACCCTTGACAGTAACAAAATAGAGATAGTTTGTGTAATGATATTAATATTTTTGGGGGTTATATTTGTAATTTTTCAAAAAATAAGAATAATTAATTTGTATAAATGATATTGATGTTTTTTATGGGTGTATGTGATTATCCAAAATGAATGAATAATTTATATAAACAAACTATAGATCAAGAATATAAATATAATTATCTCTAAAAAATATTAACAATTTTGATGTTAGAAAACTGCGACCTAATTAATAGATCTTCTTGAAATATGGATCTGCATAGATGACATTTTATTAATTCATGCTTGGAGGACTCATCCACTCTTATGAGTCACTGTAAACGGCCCTTAATAGAGTGGGAGCAGCAACCCCTCAACACAAGGGGTTGGCCTCTCATCGAAAAGGCAATTGCGTGTGTACGCTTATGGGTATTGTCTTTTACTTCTTCATCGAATAAAAATTTATGATTGTTTAATTACGGTTAATTATATTTTGTTATTTGAACTATGATCGTTTTATATTTTAGCATTAATTTTTTTTATCAACTTAACATTTCTACTTTGCAAAATTTCACATTTTGCCATTTATAATATTTTTCAACCAAGTTTTTTGTAGAAAATATATTACATGCAGTGTATATGTGGTATTTAAAGGTTATATGATGTAATATTTCTCACATATGCAGAGAATGTGATATTTTTTCAACAAAAAAATCAATAGAAAGACGGTTATGTATAGCAAAGTAAAAATTTCGTAAAGTTGAGATGGTAAGTTGACACAAAAAAAAAACTTTCGATGATAGTGTAAAAACGAATACAATTCGAATGACAAAATGTAATTTACCCTTTAATTAATTGGGTAGTTAATGCTTTTATTTTTAAACTGATACTACAAGAGTGTTTGCGACTCAAAGTGATGTGAGTCCCCATTCATCTCTAACTTACCCTCCCTCCCCCTCCCCCGCCCCCCAGAAAGATCCCAAACACTGTAGGATGGTTCAAAACTCATCCAACAGCTATCTTCTGAACACGAGGTTCGTGTGATTTCTGACACAGAAATCTTTATAAATATATGAAAGGTTTATTTGATATGTATGCATTTATTACTATCAGATTGTACTTTATGGCCCCTATATCTTCGAGCTCAAAACTAACTTAAGTATCATATAATTTTAGCTGGTGGCCACCTCAGGTAGCTAACAATTTGGCCTCATTTTGTCGTGTGATAGGATTAGGTACAATGTGATTGGATGGGATGGAAAGTAGAATGATAACTATTCTCATAATCCATTATTTAATGTTTGATTTGACGTATTATATGTGTGATATCCCATGTGATAATATAATATTATATTTGATTGAAGGGATTATAAAATATAATTAAATATAAAATGACCATTAAAGGTATCATTTTTTAAGTTATTTTTATCTTAACATTGTAACTTTTGAAAAATTATAAAAGATAAAGAACCTCTCTATCTTTGTTGAAATATTTCTATTTTTTTTTCTACGTTCATATGAAGCAAAAATTCAAAATCAACATTCAATAATTAAAAAAAAAAAGAGAACGAATGTTTATATTTTCTAAAAAATATTTACAATAGTATGAGAAAAGATCTATTTTTGAAAATTCAGTAACTAACTAAAACTCAAATATTCTTTAAAAATCCCAAAAAGAATGAAGTAATTTTTTTATACTTATTATAATTAAATTACTATAATTTAAATTATATTCGTTTTAGCATAGATATATTTCACAAGTCGGAAAAAGCCAAAGTGAAGATAGTGATTTTCACTTAGACAAATCAATTGGATGGTGTATCCCACATTTTAGGTGGGATACATTACCCCATAAAATAAGATTGTAAGATCGGACCTATCTTTAGTTGTTGATTCCGACCTTGTTGACCCCTCTAATATTTCAAATTTTGTTTGGAAAATTTTCCATACGTAAAAAATGTCAACATTAATTAGCTAAATCCGTTTTTGTTTTCCTAACTAACAAAATTTAGGATAAATGTATCAACACCTCCTAAGATTTAATTTAAAGGTAAATTACATTTTGTCATTTG
The DNA here is from genome assembly GCF_000512975.1 of Sesamum indicum. Classification (NCBI taxonomy): domain Eukaryota; kingdom Viridiplantae; phylum Streptophyta; class Magnoliopsida; order Lamiales; family Pedaliaceae; genus Sesamum; species Sesamum indicum. The sequence continues at coordinate 4,352,999 of NC_026152.1, forward strand.
AACTATACCCGTTTTTATACTTTGATATCTAGATTTTTTTTTTTTTTTGTGTCAACTTACCATCTCAACTTTGTGAATTTTGCACTTTGCCATATATGATCAATTTTTTTGTTGGAAAAATATAACATGCTTTGCAAACGTAAAAAATATGACATCACATTAGGAGTGTTCATAATTCGGTTATGCGGGCTCCACCGGAAATTCGGTTTGAACCAAAAATCAAACTGAAAAATTCGAAATCGAATCAAAAAATTCGATTCGGTTTTTATTTTTTGAATCAATTTTTGGTTGATTTTTTCCATCACCGTCCGGTGATCGAACCGAAAAACCGATTTATATATAAATATATATTATTTTATTAATTCTATTATATCTTTTCTTTTGATTTGAAAATTTAAATTGTATTCGTAAATATTCTTTTTATGATACATTTTATTTTTAAAATTTTTATATTTTGTTACATTTATTTTTGGATAAAATTAAAAAAATACTAAAATTATTTAGGTATATTTTTCTAAAAAATTGGTTTTTTTGATTTTTTAACCGAAAAAAGAGAACCGAGTTCGATTTTAATCGAACCGAATTGATACTGTTCGGTTTGATTTCTGGTTTTCAAAAACAGTGTTCGGTTCGGTTAACCGAATTGAACACCCCTACATCATTTATCCTTAAATATCACATGTGTAGCGCATGTGATTTTTTTGGACAAAAAATTTGGTGAAAAAACAACTATGAAATGCAAAGTGTAAAATTTCGTAAAGTTGAGATGGTAAGTTGACAAAAAAAAAAAAAAAAATTTAGTTGTCAAAGCGTAAAAACTGCCATAGTTCGAATGATAAGATATAATTAACCCTTAATTTAATTACAAAGAGATTCATGTTAAATTGAAAATTATATATACTCTGCTTAATGTTTGTTCTCTATTACAACAACTCTATTTAATAGGGTTCGGATGAATTACACGTGATACTAGACAAAATTACATGCAACTTTTCATAAAATCTTGACCAATTTGATTATTATTTGGACTTATTAAAATGTCATTTACCAAATTTCAAGTAAGACATCTTTAATCATTTTGCTGGTGTTCACTACTTCAAAGTGAAGATTGTTGCCGACAGAGAGTTGAAAAGATGGTTAGAGATCAAGAGGCACAATGGGTCGAGCTGACCCAACCTAAGACCAGATTGAACTAATACAAAGATGGGCTTGGTTGGGCCGAGCCTGCTTGGGACCAAATCAATACTTGGGACTAGCCAGCGTAGTGGCCCAGGATATTTGGTCTTGGAGTGGGCCGGGGACGGGCCTGTTGGCCTCTTTTTAAAGTTTATTATATATATTTAACTATGATTTTTCTATATATAATTTTTGTGTAACTTAATTTATTATTTACTTATTTCGCAAGACAATTATAAATTTAAGAGAAAAAATCCAGAGACCCCCCTATGATAATAGGAATGACCAAAAAATCTCTTGTGAAAATTAAAGTATCAATTACTCCCCTTGTGATATAAAATAAAGTTCAACCCCCCCCCCCCCCCCCCCCCCCCCTTGCTCCACACGCGCGATGACTGCGAACTTGGGTAGGAAAAGTATATTTTTTGGATAATTTTGCCCTTCTCTCTCCCAATTTAAAGGTTGCTTCATTCTCTTATTTCTATCACATTTTTTCATCCTTTCTTGCATGCTCCTTTCTCATTTTTTTTTTTTATAGATTTTGAAGCCATGTCCACACAATCAAGTCAACTGAAAAAAAATCGAGAATGCAAGGAAGTGCTCGATTTGAGGTTTTCAGCTTTATCATTTTGTGGATGCAATTTAAAGGCAGATATTAGAGTAGTGGAATCTTTAAGAAACCCTTCTAGAGGTAAGTTGTATTATTGTTGTAGATTTCAAGTTTGTAATTTTTTTTGTTGGGCACAACCCGAAAGAGCTACGTGGGCACCAAGCGGGTTTCTGGTAAACTTTGATTGTGGAGCGTACATCGGATTGGGGGACAATGCATTTGCAACAGATGAAGATGAACCAGATGGTTGTGATATAGATGATGTGGTATCGAAAGCGTCAAATTCGAAAAAACCAAATGTAACTGTCGAACACAATGAAAAAGTGGTTAGCAATATTAATTTTTGGATTGGAATTAGTGCAGTTGTATGTTTGGTGGTTTTCATTCTGTTAATCAAGTAAAAATCAAGGGTGGTTGTAATTGTATTATAATTCCTCAAATATGGATTTTATTTTTATTTATCAAGGGTTGTTCTAATTGTATTGTAGTTTCAAAAATGTGCAGTTTATTTTTATTTCTAGATTATAACATCATATTAAATTGTTGTCAAATGCTGTAAAAGAATACTACATATGACACTTAAAATGTGCAAAACAATAAAATGCATGATTTCATTGAGCACAATGTAAGCCAATTCATACTGTATCTGCCAATTAAGCCAATTTACACTGCCAAATTTATCAAAATGTAAGCTTAAGCCAAAAGTACATCCAACCCCATTCAAAGACATTAGTAGCTCCAAAATATTGCCAAACATTCTCTTCAAAACATATTGAATAATTTAAACAAGTAGCTCCATTTAAAGTAGCCAAAAAGTATATCCAACCCCATTAAAATGATTAAGACAAAATTACAACTCTATTATTATGACCTTCATGGCCTTTTCTTGGACCTCGCCTTGATTTTTTCCAAAACTTTAGAAATTGATGACTTTTTATTTCTATTTGTATTTATAGGTCGTCTTGAGCTTGTTCCAATAGTGTCTCCCATCAAAACAGCATTTCTACGTCCTTGATAACCAATTTGTTGCTGATAATATCAAAAGAGTTTAAAAACAACTGCAGTAAAATATAAAACTAAGGAAATTTATAATAACAGAACTTACAGTAGATGGATGAGTACTTGTGGGGGGTGTTGTTGCAGATGATCCAATAGTTATTTGTTCATTCTACATTTCAAAAGGCTTATATTTTAATTGCTCACTTACTACATGGTTACAAGCATTGATAGTCAATTTCTTGCTGTTATTAAAAAAAAAAAGAAAGTTACAGTGCTTACAGTAGATGGAGGAGTGTTTGTTGGGTGTATGGCTGCAGATGATCCATCAGTTGTTTGTTCAATCTGCATCTGAAAAAAAATATGTAATATGTCAAGATTACTACATTAAACAATTGCAGCAAAAAAACCTATATTTTAATTGCTATCAGAACTTACAGTGCTTACAGTACATGGAGGAATGCTTGTTTGTAGTGTCTTTTCACTTGTTCTTGTTTTTTGCTTCTAAAATTTCAAAATAATTTTTCGATATTTGAGTAGTAACTAATATTTATATTGGAAAAAATATATTAAGTAACTTACCTTGGTTGCTCTTGTAGCCTCATACTGCAACTCATGCTCTTGACTTGTTGGGGGAATTTGGGAGCCTTCAACAGGTATTTCCTCATGACTTATGCCCTGCAAATAAATATTTTTACTCAACATAATTGCCAAAAAAGAAAAAAAGAGACAGAATATTAGGTGAACAATTTCAATTAACAAACCTTATGAAACTTTGACTTTGAATGTGGTAGATTCTTGCAAGTTCCCTTGTTGTGCCTTCTCTCCAAGCAGTTGCTGCAAGTATGTGTTAGACCTTTTCTTGTAGAAGTGGATTTCACCTCATTCGGACCCCTTCTCCTAAGTCTTTTTGGTCTACACCTTTTCGTTTTAACTTTTGGTGGTTTTAGGGGTTCATAAATAGTTTGAATGTAGTCTTTTGCCCCAAGAACATCATAGATCATCTCCCCATAAATCTTTAAGTATGTTGATTTTTTGTAACTAACATCAACATACTCACCAATTGGTTTAGTAGATATTGCTGCACATGCATGGCAGTAAGGGTAGGCATTCAACTGGAACATGCCATAAGTGCATGTTCTTTTTGCAAGATCCACCACATACTTATCTAGAAAATGATTTACTTCATACTCATCTATCCCACACCATAATGTAAAACAATTCCTAGCCTAAAAGAAGAATCATCAAATTCTGATGACTGATTTTCAGCATAGTTTATTTTTCTTTTTCCTTTTTTAGACCTCAAATTTTTAGTTTGAAACTCTTCTTCACCACCCTCACCATGCCCTTGTTCCCCCTACCCCTCACTATTCAGCCTTTCCTCATCACCCTCACGCACAAATCTTATCCCGTCCCTGCCGCTCACAATTCAGCCTTTCCCCAACACCCTCACACACAAAACCCAGCCCTTGATCGTCCCCCACAGGAGCACTATTATCTAAATTATCTTCAAAATTAACCCCATCTAGCAAGTACCTAATTTTTTCCTCATGTTCATTAGAAAGAGCGTTACCATCTTTATCTAGTGTCTGAATGGGCTCACAATCACTTTATTCTACATATATTTCTATAGGCAAGCCTATCCCTCTATATTGATTCTCCAAATCACATATGCAAATATCAGGGCATTCATTGTTAATACGTCTTAGACCAAGTTCTAATGGTAAGTCTGGAACTTTATAGTAAAAGGTCATTGTGCCTTTCTTCCCACCACATTTGTCATGCATAACTCCTAATTCATATATTCCTGGAAAATCAATATCTATCCCTTCAAAGACCTTTTTTATACCCCCTACATATTTAGATTTGTTACCATCCACAAATCTACCACCATACCAGAAGTGAATATCATGCAAGTCATTACTCTACACATGAAGGAAAAAAAACAAATACAACTTTTTAAAAGGAGGAAATTCTCAAACAAGGAGCACATTATAAAAGTAGATACACACATTTATTACAGGGAGTTTTGTGAACATTTATATCATCACTAGGGGGGTCAATTAATAACTCTCAATTTTCAAATAGGTCCACATTTCTTAAATATAACAGAATATAATAATACAATATAATAATTCTCAAATAGGGACCACATACTATCATAAAAAGTCTAAACAGAATTCTTAAATTTTACAAGCTATCACAAAAGGTATAAATAATAATATGCAAGTCACTACCAGAAGTGAATACCAGATAAATTTCAAATAGGGACCACATATACATAATAATTTACATAAAACAAACATACCGTCATTGTCTTGCACAATTCACCAAGTCCTAATCATTCCTTTTTCTTTTGTCTTTATATAAAATCTACAATAAAATAACATAACTAAGAATCAGTTCTTTAATCGAAATTTCTAAAAAAAATAAAAGTACATTAAAGTAATCTGAAAAACTGAACTCATATATGGTTGAGCCTTTTTTATTTCTCTCCACCAGAAACCACAAAAGAAAATATCCTATATAGCGAAAAACCCTAAATCAGTTCTTGTAGCCAGAATTTATTTTTAAAAATCATAAAAAGTACCTTAAAGTAGTAGATCCGGAAACTAATCTCATGTATTGTTGAAATCTCGTTTATTTCTCTTCAGCTGAAACCCAAAAAAGAACACCTACGTAGTACAAGTCATACTTTTATGTTTAGAAATTTACTAAAAAACTATAAAAACCCTAAATCATAAGAAAAATTCTAAATCATAACATAACTATAAAAATCAGAACTATAAAACCCTAATGCAACATAAACACCACAAAAAATAAAAAAAAAATAGTGAAAAGTAGAGAACCCACCTTCGTTAACCTCTTTTTGTTGATTATACAGATGTTTCTTTGCAATTTAACTGTCAAATTTAGAGATTTTTTGCAAAGAAATCGAAAGAATGAAAGGATTAGGGTTTTCTCTCAATTAGTAGACAAAGTGGGGATTTCTGGTCTAAACTGGTTAAGAACCCGTTAATATATATATGAAGGGATATTTTAGTCTCTACCCCTGTAAAATTAGACTGTCATTGACCAAAGGGCAGTGTGATTTTTTATTTTATAACAAAGGGGGTGAAATTGGTTTTCTTTCTCATCGGGTTTTTTTTTATCTTTTGGCATAACACAGGGGGCCAAAATGAATTTACCCCTAAATTTAAGTAATTGTTTATAAGACCTCAATATCATAAAAAAAATAAAACTAGCACATTCGGGCCTGTTGTGGGCTTGGCCCGGGGCTGAGTTTAAAAATGGAACCAATTGGGGCCCACTTAGAGACCCAGGACCGTCCCAAGACCGACCATGACAGTTGCGGATCGATCCTGGGCTGGATTTTTTCGAACTGGTCCGTGCCAATCCTGGACTGGCTTCACCCATTATGCACCTTGAGTTAGAGACAAGAGCATAGAGGAGACTATAGAGAGAGATGGAGAAATTTAAAAAGGAAGATGAGTGCAAGATGGCATTATCTATTCTGGGCAGTTTTGTTATTTAATCAAATATTTTTCTTCTTTTTGTTGGAAAAGCACTAGGGTACTTAAGTGTTTTTACACTTTTTTTATTGGGTTGATAATGTTTTTGAAACCTTAACTGAGGTAATTATAATTTTTGATAAAATAATGTTATATTTATAATTATTCACAAAGGGCTCATATAATATACTCTAAAATTTATCTGGACTATAATATTTTTCTTAAGTAGATAAAAATAGGGAAAAATTGACTAGCACATCAACTCTCCTTGATGATGAGGAGTGATTTTAACTTATTTTACCTTTCAATTGAATTGTAATGATGACCTCACGTTGTTATCAGTAGTTACAATTTAAATTAAAATATTTGGATTAACTATATCTACATCCATTCTAAAAATACAAAATTATACATCTTTCCAAAAATATTTAGAATTCCTCTTTCAAAAAATTCTCTAGTTACACCTAACCCCCTTCCATTAGGATTTGGACAAAAAATACTGAAGTCAATAAATAAAATTACATAAATTTTTAATTCTACCTCTTATTTACATTTGCATGTATATTTTTGAACTTATAAAGGGATAAATGTACTACTATTAGGCTGTGTTTATTCTTCTGTATAAAGCTGAAATTTTTGGATTTTCCTGGTTAGTGAGTCGTTTACATTATTTATGGTTGGCCTAATGCTCATGTCCTAGGCCCTCTACTGTTCCGCACTATTGGCCTGATTTGAAACTCGGAGGGGCTTGCAGGATTTATATTAGGGTTCTGTCCTGAAAGAGTCAAACAATTCGAAATAATTGGCTCAATCCTTATTTGTTGGCTGCATTTATTAATTAACCCCCATTTGATGAATATTACATCCATTTTCTAGTCTTCCATTAAATGCACTGACACATTTGTCCCCAATCTTCATCTTTGTATTGCTTCCCCCACCTACCTCTTCTTCGACCATAACTCTTTGCTTTGAATAAAGGTAAGCCATGCTCAACTTGTTGGGATTTTGAAGAAAAATTTGATTCTACTCATATTTACCCTGCTAAAGTTTATAAAAGACTCCATTTGAGTTAAAGATTCCTATTTTTTTTTTTATTTCCTCACTTTTTTGTTAAAGTATGGGAGAAGCTCTGCTGGAGGATTCTTGGTTGCTTTTTGGAGTTCAGAGCTCAAAATATGTACTATTAGAGCTTCCTCTTGAAACATTTGCATAAATCTTTACCGCTTTTTATAAATAATTTCGTTGCATATTTTCATTTTTTATCATCCGATGTATTTTGAAAAAAACTTGAAGCCTATGTAACTTATGATTTGCTTATTTTCTTCACCCATTAATGCACCATCTGCACTAATTCATGGATTTGAGCAACACTAATTTGGTCCTGTACTCGGTGGCCCCACACGTCCTTAAAGCTTCATTTTCTCTTGCAAATGTCGTCTTTAATATATTTTCTCAAAAAATTTTATTTAGTAATATCGGTATATTTAAGCAAATTAGTACCATTAATCCTTTCTTTTATGGTGGACGATGTCACAATCATACGATACTCTATTGGTAATTTTTTCGCCGGATCCTTTTTTAATGGGTGCTATGTTCTTTGTTGAACTCCCTTATGGCAGCACTGTTTACAGAATTTTAGCTCTCCCCCACCCCTCCCCAAAAATTCGATGTGTTTAATTGTTTACATGATGATATTTTTTATGCTCCCATGAACTTCAGAATACGCTTGTGACTAAATATAATGTATGGTTTGATCTTATCCTTTCCAAATTAAGAAATTTAAAGTAGTTGAAATGTGTATCTCGTAATTAGGATGACGCCCAGTCACAGAGTATTGGCTTTGATCGTAGTTCAACAGATTGTGGTTGGGATTTTGGTGGCACTAACGATTTTTATTCATGTTATTTAATACATTAAAGCCCGTAGATGTTCTGAAGTTGGGTTCCGACATCGCCGCTATAACCTCAATGATAGGTTACTTGATCAAGTTAGAAACTTGTAGAGGTTAGTGTCTTTTAGCGATGAGACTTGTCTAAGAAACCACCGCATGGATCGAAATGCGTTTGGCCATTTGTCTTATATACTGGAACAATTGGCTAGTGTTAAGCCCACTAAGAATTCTGTTGCTTGAGCAAGTCGCTATGTTCCTTAGTGTAATTTCACATCACAAAAGAAATTGCATTGTTAAGCATGATTTCATACAGTTTGGCCGTACCATAAGCAAGCATTTCTATGCCATTTGTAAAATGCATACAATACTCCTCACTAAGCCAACTCATATTACCAATGACTGTCCAGACCCTCGTTTATGACTCCCGTTACTAAATGGAAGAACTTTTTATACCGGCGGAGTATTCACGGGAGATACTGTAGAACATGTGTGAGCTTCTTCTAATGGAAAAATAAAATTCAATGAGGATTTGATTCATCCGACACGTACGCTACATGGGCATTCCGCGTTTCTATGTTCTATAAACTTGTGTGTAACTATTGAGGGTGAAGATATTCGACATAATGTAAATATTCCACCCCAACATTTTCTTTAAGTTCAAAATGATCGATATGTAGAATCAGAACAAGTGATTGCTGAGATTCGCGCAGGAACATCCACTTTGAATTTTAAAGAAATGGATCAAAAATATATTTATTCCGACCCAGACGAAGAAATGCACTGGAGCACCGGTGTATCATGCACCCGAATTTATATACAGGAATATTCATCTATTACAAAAAACAAGTCATTTATGGATATTATTAGGGGGGCCATCCAGATCCAGTCTAGTCTCACTTTCACTCCACAAGGATCAAGATCAAATGAGTGCCCAGTCATGTTCTGTCAAGAGAAGATCCACTTTTAATCTCTCAGGAACGAATGATCAGTTGAGGCAAAAAGATTTTACCCACGTGAAGTGGTTCAAGGTATCGCAACAATCTCCGCTTACATATGAATACTATAGGATCTAAGCGTTTGCTCATGGCATATTTTCCAAAAGCTCAGCTTTTAATCAATTTTTTTGCTGCAGGGTTGTTTAGGCGTTTTGGATGGTACCTTCATTGACGTCAGAGTTTTGAAAAATGAAAAGGGACATCATCGCACATGTAAAGGTAAAGTTGCAGTTAATGTCCTAGGTGTTGCTAATATGTAATTCATCTACATCCTAAGCGGTTAGGAGGGCAGTGCAGCTGACAGTCGAGTTCTTTGGGATGCAATTCACAGACCTAATGGGCTACGTGTTCTGATTAGTACATTAAATCAGTTAATATCCTTATTGAAAATTCTATTTTGAAAGACTCTGTTTTATATCATTTACCGTGTTGATGTCCCTTATACAATGAATGGACCGATAAGTGTCATAGTTCTGATTATTAGTTCACATCTTTCAATCAAATAACGTGCAGACCACTATTATCTATGCGATAATAGATATGCCAATGCTGAGGGTTTTTTTTAAACTTCGTATAGAGGGGTTCAGTATAACCTACGAGAATGGGATCGTGGAGCAGACGGCCCTAGAACAAAGAGGAGCTCTTTAACTTGAATCACTCATTTGCTCGCAACATCATACAAAGGACGTTCTTTTTGCTAAAACTCCGTTAGGGCCAATCATTTTACTCTGTAAATGTTCAAAATAAGATTATCATTGCATGTTGCCTTTTGCATAACTTTATATACAATGAGATGCCGGAAGATCCTTTGGAACTTGAGATAACTGATGCCCGTGAAGCTGGGGGTGAAATGAATGTGGACTATGTTTCAAATTTAGAAAGCAATCATATTTTGTCGGCCTTATTAAGTTTCTATAGTTTCTTAAAGTTTTGAAGTCAGAAAGTTACTTCATGGGCAACTTTATTCTTTCATGTAAACAATTCTTTTTATTTGGAGGGATATTACCTTACTATAAACTGGGAATAAGTCCTGCATGTAACAGATTATATTAAGAATAATAATCAGACATTGGTTAGTTAAATATATTTGTTTTCTTCGCTGAGAAGTCAAGCAAGAATTGGAAATAGAAACCAAGTTAACTAAATATAGTCCCATGCAGCGTAGTTAGATTTGAAGACCTAAGATAGTGCTCAACAAAGTAATGCGAAAAACTAAACACAATAGGTTTAACACAAATATTCTTGGACCATCATCACAAATATGTTCAAACCAATAGGTTTTTTCCAACCATCACTACAGTAGACATGCATCATGGGAATGTATCATCCACGACGTCGCAGTAATAAGTCTATCCATTAGCATGCAACATTTCAGCCTATTTTGCAAACCATATCTTACCAAAAGTGGACAAAGTATAACACACGAACGTAACAACCGGCCATGTAAATACTATCACACCATATGTTCGTTATGGCCGTGCAAAAAGTTAGGAAGATTACTTACATATAATAAAGCGATATATTACAGATCAAAATAGAGATCCCATGAATCATTACTAATTCGGGAGTTTAGGAGCAATAGAGGGCACTCCCGGCAAGGCAAGTACTGAGTTTGGGTCACTATCGGAGGCATAATACTCCTCAATCACCTTCCAAAAGTCTCTAGAGGAGTTAGAGCTATCTGATAGTATGTTGAAGACTGTAGGTGGTATGACAATGGAATCATTAGCGTTAACTAGTATGGGATCAACCTCAAGTACGAAGCCTTCTTGAAGGACACCTTGGTCAGCGACAACATGCGCAGGGTTTAGGCCCTGCACCATCACAACTTGCTTATTCGGAACTGATTCACCAAAGCGTACACAGAGGTCTTCGAACATATCCTCATAAGCATTTATGTAGCACTTTGCAAGTTTTTTCTCCTACATGAGTATTAGGTCGTACCTTAGTTAGATTTGGATGTTGCAACAATGGAGAACACAAGTTAAAACGAGCCACTTACCTGGCATATTTCTTCCCAAACATTGTCCACGGCCGTGACAAACTTCAAATTACGATTCCAAATGATGCAGGACAGTGGATTAGCCAGTTGAAGATCTTGTACCTCTCCTACAGCTTCTTCATTCTAGTATATGCCCAATCGGCAGTAACATTGGATTGCTGATACCTACTTCAACAGGCCCATTAAACTTCTCTGAAAAATTGAATAATTGGCGGTTGCTTGGGATGAATTTGTATTAAGGAAGTTGGTGAGGATGGACAGAGTTTGCTTAGTAAATGTCCTTGGAATCTCACCCGTGGTTTGAGGAAATAGGAAGGTGGTATATTTTTAGGATATGCTACCATGAAAAGGCAGAATGTAGCCTTATAGAAAGGATAATTAGATCAATAGCATTTAAGACATTGTTTTTGTACATGAGGGTTTAACCTACTGTGATGGGGACAGATGGACAAAAATTGCATTATCTCATTTGTCAAACTTGTATTAGACACAGGGGTTCATCGAGGCGGTGGATATGAAGGTTGTAAAACACCCCCCATCTTCTGCAAGTGTGTCTCATAACCCTCAGACTAGTCAATGAATCTACATAATTGATGCAGATAGCACCATTGTGTATTGTTTGGATTTCAACATGTGTTGAGTTTTGTACATATCTCTACGTCTGACATAATTTCAAATGAATGCCATATTCATGAGCAAAAACTTACCTCTCGTCATAATTCACTAATTGTAATTGCATATACTATCTAAGAGGGCAAACTAATTATCAATTTGGAATAAGAGGGGTGAATCGGAACCAATATCAGATATAGGGTAACAACTATTAACCTGTTTGCATAATTAAATTCCCCGGTAGGGAATCAAACTCAGGTTGTACCAGCTTTGTATGGGAATGGCCAATTTGTATTAAAAACATCTTAGGTTGTGTAAAATAACTTGGAGTTTGTGTAGCATCAAAGCAATAGGAATCATTATGTATCTGCAACAATTTGTACTACATATGAACAAAGTTAATATACTTGTGCCCTAGACAAATACATTAGTTTCCTCAATTCGAACCACACACCATAGTATGCTCTATGCCAAAATTGAACAGTGTAAAATAGTTGTGCGTTAACTAGTACACATTCACATTTGAGATGCATTCTGGCTTAGAAGAAGTATAATTTTACATACATTATTTGAGGAACACCCAAACAAGTACACATAACACACGCAACCTATCGAAGTTAAGATGTTCTTGAACAAAAGCTTTGAAATGTAGTCAAATACCACTTCAATTGGCTTATGGTCCTAATATGATTTGATTAGCTGTTACAAAATTGGACCAGTAAGCTATTCAAAGACTTAGGACTATAACGTCGCATAATCAAAAAGTACAATGCATTATAATAACATAATAATGAAATGACTATTGATTACAGTAGTAGTTTATTATTAAGAATAAGGAGGTCGCCTAGCATAACATGCAAAACATCAGTAAAGACAACACACCTGTGACGATGCTTGGATTGTAGGTCTACACGTTCCTTAGCTCACTTTATAACAGACTCATACTAGTGCAGTCGAGTCAGCAATTTAAGAATCACCTCTTTACAGCGACGATACATGAGAGGATCCACCCATTGGAATATCCCACAATATTTACCCTATCGTTAATATAAAGTTGTAGTGTGAGCGAATACTGCATGCAATTTTTATGTAAGTTTAGTACAGGAAGACTAATTATTTAATAGCAATATCAATGGGCATATTAGTGGAATATGCCCACATCAATAGAAGTAATCCACCTCAATACTAGGGCATCCGCAGAAACGCCTCTCGGTGTTCGTACTCGTCCATGATGTACAAACAAGAACCTCCCATCCGCACGTGCATATACGAAAAATGTCTGAGTTCGAAGATGAAGCTGTCTGCCTATAATTCGACCGAGCACTCCAATGGTTGTGAGTAGCAGTACTAATGCTAAGGTCACCGTTATCCATTGAACTATTATTTCTATTTCAATAGGGGGGGGGGGAGAAGTTTAGGCGTCAAATTATATGGTGTGCAACATTTGAAATGTAGTAACACTAAGAATTAACATAAAGGTTAGTTGTGCAAAAAATAGTCTGACAGTAGCTTTATGGAGCTTTATGTTGAAGTATTTTGCACAAACATTCAAATACGACTAGATGAAGTGGTGCAGAGTCTTGCAGAATGGGCATACACTGTTTAAGCATTTGTATTTATCATCGTAAGTTATATTTAAGCAAGTAGTTGTGTTAGACAACAGACAACAAAACAGGAAGAACTTAGGATTAGGATGTCAAAGACATGTAGGCCTGACATGTATACAACAGGGACGTCTAACTATTGCTCCCGGTGAATTAGGGGGGATATGCCCCATTCATTTTAAACAGTGATATGTGTTCTACAAGAAAAATTACAGTTTTGATATAGCAGAATACAATTTTCAATCCAATGTTAATGACACAAACCAAAACTGAGTAAAGGGGTAAGCGTGGACCTTGCTGATTTCAAATATTTTCCGCAAATTAGGTATATTGGCTGAAGATATTACAGAAAAAATTTAGTCGAAAAATAACCGGTGAAAATGCAGAAAGGATGGTGTAGATGAAGATGGATCTTAATCTTTTAAGAATAATGAAACTAGAAAAATCAACATAATGGGTGTTAATGTCTTTTTTCAAAACGAGCAACTTATCTACGCTAAAGTGAGGAATATTCAAGTAGTGAGAATCTTTACTTAAGAGGGAGACTCTGTGCTTGGAACTAGGGGTGGGCGAACGGGTCGGGTTTTTCGGGTCCCGACCCGACCCGATCGGGTAAAGACCAATCGGACCGGGTATTTTGGATTTTTTTTACGGTTTCGGGTTACCTGAACCCGACTACTCCCAATCGGGTTCGGGTTCGGATTCGGATATTAAATCCCCACCCGAATAACCCGATCAGGTATCCGATTAAGAAAAGGGCAAATAAGGGTACAGGAGGGATGACGGGTATTTGGACTTTGGTATTCAACTTTCAAGCAAAAAAATCCTCTTCTAGCTGCTGCTGCTGCGCCATTGTTGCTGCTCTTGCTGCGCCGTTGTTGCCGCTCTTGCTACGCCGTTGTTGTTGTGCGGCTGTGCCATTGTTGCTGCTGTTGCTGCGCCGACCAGATGAACTCTCCTTCTTCGCTGCGGCCGCGCCACCCACCAGACGCCGACGACGTCTTTGTCTCCTTCTTCGCCAACAACAATCGTATTTTTGTCAATTTTTAGCATTTTTCTGGGTAATTATTCAACTATTGGAGTTGTTTTGTTGATGTAATCATGTAATAGTTATGTATTTTTGTTGAAATTAGATTTTTGGTTAGTTTTGATTTGTTTTACATTTTGATTTTGAAGATAAATTTGTATGCATACTTAGTGTTTGTTGAAATGTCACATTGACTGCTTATACAAGTGGGTAATTTCTTTTATCAGGGACCTCTTTTAGCTTTCTATTTTCTTTTAGTTTCTCTTTTCTTATTTGAAGTGGCTGCTTATTTGGGTGAATGTGGCATATTAGTTTTCAACTTGGAGATTAGTAACCAAAAGAGAGGACTGTGATGATCCAGACCTTTGTAAACATAAGAAGAATGATAGGTTTCATTTGTTGTGTGTTGCTAGTGCTGTCTTCTGGACACGGATAGCATATCATATCTTAAATTCATCATTTGATCCTTCACTTCTTTCTGTACTTTCCAGCATTTCCTTGAATGTTATCCTTTCAAGAGCAAAACGCTCCAAGACTAATACAACCCAATAAAATGTGATGATCAAGATAGTACTTAGTCCAATAAAATTGAGAATGCAAAAATCCTATTCTATAACCTAAAATGTATACGTCAATTGTTGTATGCCATGTAAAGTATAAGTTATTTAATCTCTGGAAACTCAAGAAAGCAATATGTGTACATTACTTATTGGAATTTGATACTATATAACTAAGACAATAAA
This sequence comes from Sesamum indicum, assembly GCF_000512975.1. NCBI lineage: Eukaryota > Viridiplantae > Streptophyta > Magnoliopsida > Lamiales > Pedaliaceae > Sesamum > Sesamum indicum. The sequence goes on from NC_026152.1 coordinate 4,368,167, forward strand.
GGGATCATTAATTGTGACTAAGACAATAAATTATGACAAGATCATTAATAGCATATTAACTAGTTATAAGAGAAGCAACTAGTTAACTTTTAGCATAATTTTAGCATATATCTCAAAAGTCAAAACTCTAATTTTACATGCAAATATTTCTATATTTGTTCATTGCAAGGTTATGAGAGAAGCAACTCTTAATATACTTTTTTTGTTCTTATACTTTGCAGATTGGAAACATTGGCTTCTCAATATATCTTTCATTAATATAGATGGAATTGGAAGTCAACCACTGTCTCAGTCGAACTCGTCTCCAAATGCCCAAACCATAAATATGGATGGATTGGAAAATCAGGCTAGTGGTGATCATCTTGAGAGTGTTGAGCATTATTTTCATGATAATACTGATAAGGAGTTGGAGGGAGAGGACGAGAAGGAAGATGTTTTAGGTGATTCTAAAAAAAGGAAAAAGAGAGTAGTGGCTTCTAGATCACCGTATTGGGATCATTTCATTAAATTTCATTGTGAAAAGGATAATGTCCAAAAGGCTAGGTGTAAATATTGCAGTAGAGAGATCAAAGCCGATCCAAAAGCACATGGAACTAGACCTTTGAAGAACCATTATGAATCTTGCAAGAAAAAACCCCAAGAAATCACCAGAAATCAAAATAGATTGTCTTTCCAACCAACTCGCGTTGGTGATAGAGATGCCCCTCTTGTTAATTGGAGATTTGATCAAGACAAAACTAGAGAAGCTTTGTGTCACATGCTGGTTGTGGATGAACTTCCATTTAAGTTAGTCGAACATCCTGGATTTAGGCATTTTTTGACTGTTGCATGCCCGATGTTTGTCATTCCATCAAGAAGAACAATAACAAAAGATATTTTCAATATATATGTGAGTGAAAGAGCAAGATTGAAGTCGTTTATTAAAGATCATGCTCAACGGGTTTGCATCACTACAGACACTTGGACATCTATTCAAAAAGTCAATTATATGTGTCTGACTGCTCACTTTATTGATGATGATTGGAACTTGCACAAAAGAATTTTGAACTTTTGTCCAATTATCGGGCATAAAAGTGAAGAAATAGGTAAAGGTGTTGAAAAATGCTTGCTTGATTGGGGTATTGACAGGGTTTTCTCTATTACTGTTGATAATGCGTCTTCCAATGATGGGGCTATCATTTACTTGAGAAAGAAGTTTGAAAATTGGGGGCAAAACATCTTAGGTGGTAGATATGTGCACATGAGGTGTATGGCACATATAGTTAATCTTGTTGTGCAGGATGGTTTAAGGGGTGAGCATGAAACTATCTCCCATATTAGAGGGGCCATCAGGTATATTAGGAATTCTCCAGCTAGGTACAAGAAATTTCAAGAGTGTATTGAATTTGAAAAATTAGAAACAAAAAAATTGTTATCTCTTGATGTACCTACTAGATGGAACTCCACCTACTTGATGTTGGAGACGGCTATAAGCCTTAAGATCGCATTTGATGCTTATGAAGATGTGGATCTCGCCTATAAGACTGATCTTTCAAGACAACCGTTTGATGGGATACCGACTGATTATCATTGGGAGAGAGCAAAGGTATTGGTGAAATTTTTAAGGCATTTTTACAGTCTCACTTTGCGCATTTCTGGTGCCTTGTATGTCACATCTAATCTTGTATTTCGTGAAATATGTGAAGTTGACTTGCTTCTCAGACAATGGTTAAGTAATAATGATATTAAATTAAATGAGATGGCAAGAAAGATGAAGGAAAAGCATGACAAATATTGGGAATCAATTGAAAAGATGAATATGATTTTATATTATGCCGTGATCCTTGATCCCCGTCATAAGTTGGAGTTCATTGAATTTAGCTTTGATAAATTATATGGTGGTACCGAAAAAAGCAATGTGATGAAAGAACAAGTGAGAGATGGACTTCATGAGCTCTTTAATGATTATAAGTTAAGATACGGTCATACTCTTCAAGGAACGCCAGGAAGCCCGGGATCATCATTTAGTCGTGTTTCTTCATCATCTTCCTCTTCAATAGGAACATCTATGCAATATACTGATTATGAGGCAACTCGTACATTCACCATAGAACAAGAGTTCAGTATGTACAAATCAGGTGGAAAAAGGGATCGCATGAAATCAGAATTAGAGAAATATCTTGATGAGGATGTTGAAATGCATAGAGACAAATTTGACATACTCAATTGGTGGAGAGTAAACACCCAAAGGTTTCCAATTCTTTCGAAAATGGCTCGGGATGTATTGGCAGTTCCAGTCTCAACTGTTGCCTCAGAATCTGCATTTATTACCGGTGGTCGTGTTCTTGACACTTTTAGGAGCTCTTTGTCTCCTAAAATAGTGCAAGCACTTATTTGTACTCAAGATTGGATACGAAAAGACTTCAAACCAATTAGCATTGAGGAGGATTTGAGGGAACTTGAAGTAGTTGAGAAATGTACTATTTATTTTTTTCCTTGTATTTTGATTATTGTTCAATTCTATGTGTTCTACTTATATATTTTACTTGTCTGACTATCTTCTATTTTATTGTAGAGTTGACTAAGTTGGGGGTTGATTCAACAATTATTGACATTTAATGGTGCTAACTGCTACTTGTAAATTTTTGACAATGTAATAGAATGGTAGAACCTCATTGTGTAATATTACATTTTTAATTTGTTTGACTTTCTCTAATAGGTCTTCCACTTTGTATGTTTAATGCTTGACAGGTCGAGGACTCGAGGATGAATATGTGATATGAGCTGATTGCTTTTTCAGTCTGTAGGCATTAAGATTTAGGAGGCTTAGCTTTATTGTTGTTACTGAAATGATTTTCAAAAATACCTGATAATTTATGAATGTGAATGAACTCTTTTTTTTGGGTATTTATGTAAAGCTTTAAGTATTTATGTCCATAAATTACATTTTAGACTTACATTGATTTACTTTAGTGAATGAAGTTTTTTTTGAAAATTTTACTTTTTGAAGCTGTCAAAACCCGAACCCGACTGTCGGGTACCCGAACCCGACGGGTACCCGATTAGTCGGGTTCGGGTTCGGGTTCATTTTTTCCCAACCCGACATGTCGGGTACCCGACCCGAATTACCCGAACCCGAAAACCCGACCCGACGCCCACCCCTACTTGGAACTATCGTGCCTCCGGCAAAAGACGATGTAACCTATCCAGTTACACTTCTATAAAGCATCTGAAGATCCAACCTAAAATGCATTGCGGAAGGAAGGTTTGGAAGGGAGGTAAGAATTGCTTACTAGAGGAGAAGGTGGGGGAAGGGGGAAAAGTCAAATCTTCTAATCAGACGAGGGCTTGACGTTTCGTCCTTTATGAGGGACATTTAGGTAAAATGACTTAGGTATCATTCATCGTGTACAGAGTTGTAAACAGATATATTGTTTATTAGGTAGATTATCATCTCAATAAGTAAACCATTTACTAGTATTCTTGTCTCGATTAATGCGGACAGTGATCTAGATCAATCCTATATGCCTCCTAATAAACACGCCCTATATATGTAGAATGGATTAACATCATTAAGTTTTTTTTTTCTTAATAAGTATAAAATTATTATATAGAAATGTTAAATGAGGGTAAAATAAAAAGTTTATATAATGTATTAACAATGTCAGCATTTTCTATCTAAATTCTAATAAAAGGAAATTAGTTGTAAATGGTGAATTTTCAGTAGGAATGTAAGTGTAATTTTTAAATTTTTTTCATAAAAAAATATAATTTTGCATTTTTAAATGGGATGTAAGCGCAAACAACCCTAAATTTTTTACAGTACAACGCTGTTCGAACCCCAAATTCAAAATTTTATTGTCTTAGAAGTTCGAGGTTTTCAGTTAGGATTCAATTATTCTTAAAATTAATGCATTTCTGGCTTTAATTATTCTAATTTAGTTACAGTAATCAGCCCAGGTACTTAAATTAAAATAAAATATTGATAGATTACCAGATTATTGGGCCTGATTACAGTAGCCCATCGAAAACACAATGCCAGCCCAAAAAGATGAGTGTTAGGACTCTTAAATCTGGCTAATCAAGAAGCCCAGATTCTCAAATGGCCGCAAAGAATATTTCAAGAACATCACTCCGCCGTCGCCTTCCTCCTCCGTTCAACAGCCACTACTCCACCGCCACCTCCGCCGCCGAAGCCACGAAGACGGCGGTGTGGTACACTCCGCCGGCGCCTCGCTTCAATCCAATACTCCAAGATCAAGACACTATTCTCACAGCTCTTTCTCAAGCCATCCAAAATTCTCCATCAAAATCTCTGCAAGTCTCCCTCAAAAGTCTGCTTCCTTCTCTAAAGCCACAGCATGTTATAAACCTCATCAGCCTGAACCCCTACTCTCTATCAGCATCCTCTCTGTTTTCTTTCTTCACATGGCTTTCTTCTCCCGGCAACTCGACTTTCCGCCATACCCTCCATTCTTATTGCACTATGATCCACTTTCTTTGCACCCACCAAATGTTCTTGGAAGCCAAAAGTTTACTCGAAGTTGTAGTTTCGAGGAAAGGGAAAGATTCGGCGTCTGATGTTTTTGCCGTAATTCTTGAGACCAAAGGTACCCAAAAATCTGATATTTATGTTTTCTCTGGGCTGATGACTGCTTACTTGGATTCAGGGTTTGTCCTTGATGCTATTCAATGCTTTAGGTTGGCTAAAAAGCAGAAATTTCGGGTTCCCTTTGATACTTGTAGGAAGGTGCTCGAACATTTGATGAAGTTGAGGTCTTTCAAGTTGGTTTGGGGATTCTATAAGGAGATTTTGGAATGTGGGTATCCTGCAAGTTTGTATTTTTTCAACATTTTGATGCACAGGTTTTGCAAAGGAGAAGAAATGAGGCTAGCCAGGTCGGTTTTTGATGGGATTAGAAGATGGGGTTTGAGGCCTAGTGATGTCAGTTTCAATACATTGATTAATGGTTATGTCAGGCTGGGTGATTTGGATGAAGGATTCAGGCTGAAGAATGCTATGCAAGCAAGTGGAATTCAGCCTGATGTTTACACGTATAGTGTTCTAATCAATGGGATGTGTAGGGAGAGAAGAATGGATGATGCAGATGAATTGTTGAATGAGATGCTTGACAATGGGTTGGTTCCGAATTATGTTACTTACACTACGTTGATTGATGGGCACTGCAAGAATGGGAGGGTTGATCTGGCTATGGAACTTTACCAACAAATGTTGAACCAAGGGTTAGTGCCTGATCTCATCACGTACAATACGCTTATTAATGGGCTTTGCAAGAAGGGAGATTTGAAGGAAGCACGATATCGTGTTGATGAGATGAGTGCAAAGGGATTGAAGCCTGACAAAATCACATATACTACCCTTATTGATGGCAGTTGTAAGGAGGGAGATTTGGAGAATGCATTTAAGCTTAAGGAAAGCATGATTAAGGATAATATTGCGCTTGATGACGTGGCTTACACGGCCCTTATTTCTGGTTTGTGTCAGGAAGGGCGAGGAGTTGATGCAGAGAGAATGTTGAGGGAAATGTTGAGTGTGGGTCTGAAGCCTGATGATGGAACGTATACAATGATCATAAATGACTTCTGTAAGAAAGGAGATCTTAAGACGGCTTCCAAGTTGCTGAGAGAGATGCAAAGAGATGGACATGTACCATCTGTTGTCACATACAATGTGCTTATGAATGGCTATTGCAAGCAAGGGCAGATGAAAAATGCAAATATGCTCCTAAATGCCATGCTAAATATAGGGGTTGTTCCTGATGATGTCACGTATAACATCCTATTGGAATGGTACTGTAAAAATGGAAACCATGAAGATGTTTCTAACCTGCGTAGTGCAAAAGGGCTTATTCTTGACTATGCTTCATACACGTTGTTTGTCGGCAGCTTAAGGAAAGCCCCGAAATTCCATTCAAAAAGATAATGTAATCAGGAAAAAAACTGTATCGAAGCTTTTTCCTACTACTTGGATCCTCCCTAAAGAAAGCAGGTTCAATGCTAAAACTGGATTCACTGAAGTTATGCAACATTTGTTGCCTGATACGAGTAACATATTTGCTGCCGTCCAGGGAGTTTAGTGTACAGGAGGAATAAAAGGTCAATATTAGAGCAGCACTCATTATGTTAACTTCTGATATGCTTGAGAATGTAGAGCTATTTGGCAAATCATGCTTGTTAACATGCTATTGTTAGAACTTGCAACAGGATCATAGGTACTTTGGCACTCGAGATTTTGTGGTGCATTTTGTTGTATATACTGTGATTCTTGCCCCTTTTGCCCAGAACAATAGATGGTTGCTCCTTTCCAACTGAGGTTTCATGTCATCAACTTAGTTCGTGGATACGTGGATACATGCTGTGATGAAGTTTTATTCATCTCTGCCCTTTTAGGACCACGTGGGAATAGATCTCATGTATTTCTTTCTCTAGCAACAAACTAAATGAGATTTCTAGGCAGTTGAGCACAATATAGATTCATATCCACAGAAACTAGGCTGATCTTCTGCTTTTGTCGGTCGAGATTCCTTGTAGTTGTGAATGCAAGAAATGATAGAACCGGAACTGATCTGATTAAACACAGTGGTTTAGTTGCTGGTTGAGATCATCAGATGCTGATCCTTTCACGAGACAAAAGCCCAGTAACAGAAGAGTCAGTCTCGGTGCCCGTTCCTCATTCAGAGGAACGCTTCTCTTCCATCTTAAACTTTTGGCAGAACCATTAATTTGTTGCAAGTCCTAACTGCCTACCGAGTTTTCTGAATTGAGGCGTCTTTTTGTTGTTATACGTTGATGCAGATGTCATATCTTACACACTGGAAATTTATACAACTGCATGACAACTATTTGTTGCTTACAGAGGGAATATTACTTGTCGCATATTACTTTCTTGTGCAACGCAAGGACACTATATCCAGTTTACTTTCTAGAGTCGAGCTCTTGCTTTCCTAGTATTCTTGACTGACATTTATGTTTATTGAGTGTACAAAGTTGAGCATGCCTAATTTTGGTTACTCCTTACAACAGGGCAGTGGAAATTTCTTGGGTACGATGTTGCCCTATGTGTTGATTATGACTGCTGATCCATACACTACTTTTGTGTCCTAATCTCTGGTGATCCAGCAACCCTTTACATGTCCCGGAAATTGCAGTTACATGATGAGAATGTCTTCTTTGTCTCCATAAGCAAATGAAAAATCGAAAAGCAAATGTATGCAGTTTTCTTGACCGGTGCATGGTTGTAGAGTTTGACCTTCATCAGCTTAATTATTTAATTATTATTAAAAAAATAAATTATATAATATAATTTATTTGAAATATATAATAAAAATATGTCGAGTCATGGATCACATTCGCGACTCAACTTAAAATTTTTTTTTTTAAAAAAAAAATTCTTCATGTCGTGGATCAATTCCACTCAATTCCACGACTTCATGTGGTGGAATTGATCCAACCTTTTACTTTTTTTTTTTTTGTTTAATTGATTGTGTAGAAAATGTGCCGGGATTGTCAACAATAACTATATAGTTCATTGTATTTTATTTAAAATTGTATAAACAAAATATACACTATTACATTTGTATAGTTCATTATATTTTCAAAATTAATACAATTTTAGTATTATGATTTTTTAAATTTTATTATGTTGTTATAGATTAATTGAATATAATTAATTTATAAAAATACTTGATCCACGACACTACTATTCGTATCTCTACACGTCCTGGTCAAAATCAAACATCACGTATTCACAACGAGATAGATTGTCCGCAAACGCGTAAGAGGCAAAAAATCCAACAAATAGATTCTTCTACACAATCAATTGTATTGGTGCGGGGTTATCAACAATAATTGTATACTTTATTGTATTTTTTTAAAATTGTAAAAAGAATATACACTATGACATTTGTATAGTTCCTATTTTTTTTAAAATTAATACAATTTTAACATTATAATTTTTTTAATTTTAATATATTGCTAAAAATTAATTAAAATATAATTAATTTATAAAAAATAAAATTACAATAAAAAAAAAAGTAAAAAGGTGGATCAATTTAAAAAATAAGCAAAATTATAATTCATGGTTCACAATGATTTTGATCGGTTCTCCAAAAACATGAATGGAAGTCTGAAAAACATGGATGGAAGTCTTACAAAGATTAATGAATTGAGTTAGTTGTTAGATAGCTGTTAAAATTAAAGGGGTATTAATAATATTTCAAACTACAAGAGTGTATTTTTAATTATATCAAACTTTAGGTGAACTCATTGTAATTTACCTTCTATTTGATTTAATATGTATATGCTATGTGTACAATGTTTTTTAAATAAATGTATTAGGCATAATAAGATCTTTTATTGGTAAATTGGCTAAATTCTGCATTATATTATTATAATCAAATAAGTTGTTATTTCTTGATATAACATATTAGTTTAATTCTAAATAAAAATTTAATTTTTTTTAATATTCTTTTTTTAATCAAATTACCCCCGTCTTCAACATAAATAGCCTAAAGCCTGAATCTTTCCTTGTCTTGAGTCTCTCGCATTCGATTTAAGCTTAGAAATTTCCCAAATGTCTTCTTTATATGCTAGAAAGATGAAGGCCAAGTAAAGTGTGAAGCAATCCCTTGATTTGAGATACCCTTCAACACCACAATGTAAAGGTAGAGATGCGTAGGGTAGAGTCTCCAAGAAAACCCTCCAATGGCAAGTTATATTATTGTTGCAAATTTTATACTTGTAATTTTTTTCGATGGACCGAACTAGAAAAGGGTTTTTGGGCTCCAAATGATACTCCAATGGGGTGTTTTAGTGGAGAATGTGTTGGGGAAGACTTTTCTAGCATGGAGGAATATTTTAAAGATCCTAATGTTGATGAAGTATTGTCAAGAATGTCTGCTGTTGGAAGATCAAAATTTGCGTTCGAGAAAAAAAAATCGAAATTATATTAATTTTTGGTGTATAGTTAGTGGTTTTTTGCTTTTGTTGTTAAAGTAGAAAAATGGCTTGTGATTCTGTAGTTGTTTAAGGGTGTATTTGGTTGGAGTGAAAACTGAGACTATAAAAAAGTAAAAGTAAAAATAGATGTACAAGAGATAATTTTGTGCTTGGTTAGGGAAAAGAGATGGAGGTAAAGTAAAACTCGATGTATAAGGTCAAAACGACAAAAAAGTACAATTTTTATTTTTATTACTCTATTACCCATAGGCAAAATCTTACTTTTGGTCCCACTAGGTAAGGCCATTATTACTTTTGGTCCCCAGCTTCATGGGCTCAATATTTTTTGTCCCAAAATCCTAATCTTTTTTAATAGTCTTAGTCCTGTTCCGTTAACTTTTAACAAAAACGGCACGTAGTTAGACACGTACTGTTAGTCAACGGTGAGAGTGCAGAAAAAACGCCTTTCAATTCTTTATGCAGCTTTTTGGAGGAAAAAAATGGCGCCAACTCTCCTTCTAGCCTATATATAGATGAATTTGCAAGAGGAAGAAATTCGAAAATTGCGTCGAATAAATCAAATTTGATTTTTGTAATGATCAGGTTTTTTTGCAGTTGTTATTTATGTTGGTAATTTAATCAATTCGGTTACAATGTATTATTTGATGGCTTAAATGCATAAAACTCCATGTGTTTTAAAAACTCGGCTAAAAACCCCTTTCTATTTTAAAAATAGGCTAAAAATTCTCCTCTGTTTGCTTAAATATAGCTCAATCGCACCGCTCGTTAAATATAAAGTCACTTTAATTTTTCACAAAGTGACCGTTATGCCTTACTTATTATATATATATATTTTTTCATTTTAATGTTCGTTGAATCTTTTCTTAATGAAGCCTTAGATCTGAACAATTAATTCTAATTGTTGATCTTAAAAAATTGAAGGGTTAGATTTAGCGAATTTATGAATTATAAAAATATTAATTATTATTTTATTTTAATATAAATTAATAAAATATTAAACCCAAACTCCCCCATACCCCCTCCCCACCCCCTCGCTGCCTACTACCCCTCCCACCACCAGTTTGAAAAAATAAATTTTTTTAATTAAGGTTTTTTAATAGCCCTATCTAGTGGGATTAAAAGTGAGATTTTGCCATTACCCATATATATATACTTTCCTCAAAAGTTGTTTTTAGTATCAACAAAGGCACTGATGTTTGAACTCGAATTTGTTAGTTGAAAATATTTTTAGTAATTTTTATTTTATTTAAACTAAACAGTTTAAAATAAATAAACAATAATCATTTTGATGAATATTTTTATTAATAAAAAATATTCTTATTCTTATTTGATAAATATATTTATTAATAAGGTTCTTAAATTTTTGATATACTAAAATTATATCAGTATAATATTAATATATTTATTTTCTAATACAAAATGAAGAAAAATATTATTCAGTAAAATTACAAAAGTTATTCTTTTCTTCACAATTTGTTTTCCTTATACAAAACAAGAAAAAGTATTTGAGATTTATTTTCCTTTCTATCGTATCAAACAACTTGAAGGAAAACTATTATTCTTTCCCTCCCCCTTTCACTTCTCATTTCCTCTCACTTGAACAAAACGAACCCCAACTTTATTTAGTGGTATGGTGTTTTGAATGATTATTATTGTATTTTAGTATACTATAAAAATTGAGGGGGCAGGGGGAATGTGACGCTCAAAAGATTATAATACATAATTGTGAGATTAATTGATAAATTTTTTTGAAACTTTAGTTAATTAGTAAATGAATTATAGATTGAAAATAAAATACAATAAAATTTCAACAGACTAAATTGGAGTTCATTATAATATTTGGAAGCAAATTATATTAATTAAGAAATTAGAAAGGACGTAGTGGGTATTTTAAAAAAAATTAAATTAAATTTAAAAAAAAAAGAAAAAAGAAGGAAAGAATGAAAGAATGAAATTGGGGTTGGGCCATCACCCACTGCCCGACCTGCCTTCTATTATATACACATATTCTAAACTAACACACACACTCACACCTTAAACACACACAACGAAATTCGTATATTGGCGACTACAGGTAATGTTTTAATTTGAAAAATTCATATTAATTTATATAATTATTTTTTTGATTAGCCCATTCTTTAAATATAATTTATATTGATCGATGTACTATATAATCAGAATATTTTATGAGTTTGGCTATTTAAATTAGTATAGAATTAAATATCATATTTGATATAAAAATAATATAGTTGGTTAATTAAATTATTAGATTTGTTAGATTTAATTTACACAATTCCATCGGAATGATTAACCAAATACGTAATTCTATTTATTGTTGTTTAATTAAATTATACAGTAACGATAAATTGATATAAAATTTATAGAAATATTCCGGAAGAAATATTATATTATTAAAAAGAGAATAAATTTTTTAATAGTAATATAATTTAGAGATGTTAAAAATGATAGTAATGAATATATAAGGGGTTTGATTAAATGAATTCTTATGAATTAGTTGATAAATTAAATATACACTTGAAAAGTTTAGAAAGTATAGTTATTTAAAAGAAAATAGAACAGGGGTTTGGACTTTAATATAAGTGAAATATTAAAATAATGGTGAAAAATGTACAAACATAATAAAATAGTTTATTTAAAATTTATTATATTCTGTATATATTGATTGCACGTATAATACTCTATTATAGGACGTGACGGCAACATAGAGGGTTGAGCAGTCCTTTGTGTTAATTAAAGCATTTTGGGATTTGAGGTAAGTATAGCTAATTGAATTTGTATATATAATTATATGTGTAGTATTGTATATATAATATATATTGGTTTCTTAGATTTGATTATGAACTTGGATTTATATTTATATACGTGGATTTGTATATTAATTGTTACCATTTTGAGCAGGAGCTACGACCGGAGATCAAAAAAGGTTTTGCAGTCAGAATTTTGAATTTTAAAACTCTTGTTGAATCAGCAGTCTAGATGGAAGAAGTAGTAATTGAAGACAAGAAGAAGGGGAAAGAGAAGAGAAAATCAACATACACAATAGGAAATCGAGTAGGTTGACTAAGAGGAGAACCGACCGTTCATTTTCTGCGGGAGTGGGAACTTTACAGGTGGTGGTCCTGTTTTTGAGGAAGTAGTGGATCGAGGTTCGGTGGATCTACAAGCTTTAATAGAGGTTTGTTCGAACACAACTCATTTACTACGCCTTCTATTGGATCGGGTAGGGGAACTGGACATAGTTATGGCCGAGGATAAATTTTCACTTCGAGTTGTTCTACTTGTGGAAGAGAACATCTAGGACCATGTTGGAGACGAGATGATATAGCCAGAACCTATTATCACTATGGAGGTAAGGGATATATAGCCAAAAATTGTCCCAGTCAGACTATAGGTGTGGTTGGAAGTGTCGCTAGTGGGACCCAGAGCCTAAGTAGTGTTGGTAGTAGTGGCAAGGGGACTGAGATAAGCAAAGGCAGAGTAGAGGTAGAGGTACTAGCAATAGAGATAGTGACCACGTTACTGGTAGCACTATGAGGGGGCTTAGAGCACAAGGTACTCAGGGGCAGACCCAAGCAATGATATATAACATGACTAGAGAGGAAGCTCCAGCATCAAATGACGTGATATCAGGTACGATTTTGTTATTTGACGTTGAAGCTTATGTATTGATTGATCCTGGCTCTACACATTCATATATATCATTAGAACTTTCTTCTAAAATATCGAGTGAGAATAGCCCTTTGGGATATAATTTGATCGTTAATTTGCCCATGAGAGGGGGTGTGGTAGTGAACAGTGTTAGGAAAGGGAGTTTAGTGAGAATCGGAGATGTAAATTTACCTGTGGACCTTGTAGTGCTGGATTTGAAGGAGTTTGATGTGATTTTGGGGATGGATTAGTTGGCACAGCATAAAGCAATAGTTGACTGTTATAAAAAGAAAGTGATGATCGAATATTCCAATGAACCGAAAGAAATATTTATGGGGGATCGTCAAGTAGTACTAGTTTGTGTAATATCAGTCATAGAGGCAAGACGATTGATGTTAGAAGGGCTGTGAGGTGTATCTTGCCCATGTGGTAGATACCAAGAGGGTTAATCCCACATTAGAGGAAATTTCAATAGTGAGAGACTTCCCTGAAGTATTCCAGATGACTTACCAGGTTTGCCATCGTATAGAGAAGTGGAATTTGCCATAGAAACTCTTCAGGAGTTGCCCAATTTCTATTGTTCCGTATATAATGGCCCCAACAGAATTACAAGAGCTCAAAAAGCAAATCAAAGAATTATTGGGGAAAGTATCAGCCCGAGTACTTCACTGTGGGAGCACCAGTGCTATTTGCGAAGAAGAAAGGGGGAGTATGAGGTTATGCGTCGATTACTGCCAATTAAATAGGGTAACAATGAAGAATAAATATCCGTTGCCGAAGATTGATGACCTGCTAGACCAGTTAAAGGGAGCTACAATATTTTCAAAGGTCGATTTAAGGTCTGGGTATTGGCAGTTGAGGATCGCAGAGAAAGACATATAAAAAATAGCTTTCCGTACTCGTTATGGTCATTATGAGTTTTTGATGATGCCATTTGGGTTAACAAATGCACTAGCAGCGTTCATGGTGTTGATGAACCGTACATTTTAGGAATATTTGGGTTACTTTGTTATTATTTTTATAGATGACGTCTTGGTGTACTCGAAGAATAGGGAGGAGCATGAGTAGGTGTTACATATTTTGAAGGAGAATGGGTTGTATGCTAAATTAAGCAAATGTGAATTTTGGGTAAATCAGGTGATTTTTCTTAGGCATGTGAAATCTGGTGATGGGATTATGCCTCACCCTTCAAAAGTGAAAGCTATTACAGAATGTAGAGTACCAAAGAATACAACTGAAGTTCGAAGTTTCTTAGGGTTGGTTGGATATTATAGAATATTTGTTGAGGGCTTCCCTATAATTGTCGGTCCTTTTCCCAAGTTGCTGAGAAAGGGGATAGCATTTCAATGGACGGAACAATACCAACAATGTTTTGATGAGTTGAAAGAGAGATTGAGCTCCACTCCGATTTTGGTTTTGCCATCTGGTAGCGGTGGATATATAATATATACGGATGCTTCTAAATAGTGTTGGGATGTGTGTTAATGAAAAATGAAAAGTTAATTGCTTATGCATTCCGCCAGTTGAGGAACTATGAGTTAAATTATCCCACGGATGACTTAGAGTTAGCCGCGATTGTACATACACTGAAAATTTGGGGACATTATTTGTACGGAAAAAAAATTTATATCCTTACTGACCATAAGAGTCTGAAATATATTTTGTCGCAGAAGGAATTGAATTTGAGACAAAGAAGATGGATAGAACTGCTGAAAGATTATGATTACACTATTGACTTCCATCCAGGGAAGGCAAATGTGGAAGCAGATGATTTGAGTGGAAACAATTCAAGTACATTAGCCAATTTGGGGAATCACAATCAGACATTGCTATTGGAGATGAGATCTATAAATGCGGGACTAGAGGTTAATCGGATAATGGGTTTGTTGGCAGCCTTGCAACTTAAGCCAGATTTTGTGGATCAAATCAAAGAAGCGCAGACTCAAGATCCTTTCTTATTACAGATGCTGGAAAGGATAAAACAGGGTAAAAAATCAAATTTTTCGATAAGAGTTGATGGAGTGATAGTGAATGTGGAACGAGTTTGTGTACCTGACATAGGTGGGTTATGAAAAGAGATTTTGCGAGAAGCTCATAATGCACCATATGCGATGCACCCTAGTAATACAAAAATGTATCGAAATTTAAGACTTTACTACTGGTGGCAAACAATGAAGAAGGAATGTATGATATGTTAGTAAGTAAAGGCAGAATATCAGGCACCAGCAGGTAAACTTCGACCTCTATCAATACCAGAATAGAAGTGGAAGAAAATCACTATGGATTTTGCCGTGGGATTGCCACGTACATTTAAGAAGCACAAGGCTATTTGGGTAATTGTAGATATACTGACGAAAGCCGCTCAATTCTTGCCGATACTTATAAGTGATTCTTTAGATAAGTTAGCTGGGTTATACATTTCCTAGATAGTTTGATTACATGGAGTGCCTGTATCTATTGTGTCAGATAGAGATTCTCGACTAACCTCATGCTTTTGGGGAACTTTACAAAGGGCTTTGGCACAAAATTACATTTCAGTACCGCGTTTCATCCTCAAACAGATAGGCAATAAGAAAGAACGATTTAAACCCTAGAAGATATTATGAGAGCTTGTACAATGGAGTTTAAGGGCAACTAGGATGATCATCTACCTCTAATGGAGTTTTGCATTTAATAACAGTTTCCACTCTCGTATCGATATGGCCTCATATGAAGCATTATACGGAGCAAGGTGTCACAGTCCAATCTATTAGGATATAGAGGGATTAAGACAACTGAAAGGTTCTAAATTGGTGAAGAAAACAATGGAGAAGATATAAGTGGTTAAGAAGTGTTTGAAGGCAACACAAGATCGACAGAAAATTTATGTTGATAAACGCCAAAGGGAGATGGAGTATGAAGTAGGTGATAAGGTTTTCCTAAATGTATCTCCTTGGATGGAAAATTACTGAAATGGCCTCCAAAAACCAAACCAAACACAACCAAAAAGAATTCCAAGCTATATTGCAGATTCCACAAAGACAAGGGTCATGATACTGAAGACTGATTTCAGTTGAAAGACGAAATCGAGAGATTGATTAGGCAGGGTACCTTAAGGAGTTCACAGAAAAACAAGAGGGCAAAAAGCATGAAGAACGTAGTCCTCACTAAAGGAGGAGTAGGTCTCGAAGATGTGAACATAGACATGATAGTCTGAGGAGAAAGGATGACCTTAGTGATGATAACCAGCTCGCAACGGGATAATCTATACAATTTCAGGAGGACCCTCCTGTGGAGACTCCTCGAGCTAGAGGAAAGGTATGCAAGATCATAAAAAAGTCAAAAAGGGTGTTCAAAGCCCTCAGTGTTATCAATTGTTGTAGATGCTAATAGCGTAACCTTTGATGATCGAGACCTTGCGGACATACTCTTCCCACATAATGATCCTGTGGTTTTCACCATAACTGTGACCGACTTTGTTGTGCAGAAGGTATTAAAGGATAGTGGTAGCTCGACTGATATCATTTTCAAAAACGTGGTAGACAAAATAGGCTTACAAATGATGGATTTAGGGTAAATTACATTTTTGGTCTCATAGGTGGACCTGTTTCCAATTTTAGTCCCACACTCGGGGCAATTCGCATATTTAATCCCATATGTGGTTTTTGTTTTTTTAATTTGAGGATCAAAGGGGGGATTCCATCCAAAACTTAACGGCAGCTGCTTAATCTGTCAGTTGCTATTAAATGTGGAGGGAAAACCTAGAGATTTGGAGGGAAAATTACATATTGCCGATTACAAAACAACATAATGATGGAGTACAAAATACAAAAAACATATCCTAAAATTAGCAACGTAATATTGCCGAATACATGAAAAATTGAAGCATATACTCCAAAAAAAATTGAGAAAGACTCAACCAAAACAATACTTAAACAACACCATAAGTCAAGATACAACCAAAAAATAAATTAAAACAGTTTGTCTTCATTGCATCTGTGCAATTTTGTCCTCCATTCTATTCAATTTTTGAAGCAATCCGGGTATGATAACCTTTGCTCTTGCACACATCTGCGGGTCTTCCTAACCAAAAAAAATACACCCGCTTCTTTTTTCTGTACACCCAAAAAACCTCCTATCTGAGTTGTCGTCGGTCCATGAGGTTTTCAAAATCGCAAGCTTTCCACAATGACAAAAAACTTCACTATTAGAAGCCATATTTAGTGACATTTTTCCTACTAAATGCAAGAGAGAAGTGAAGAAATAGGACTTACATAGACGAAAGAGGATCTAATGGTTTTTCCCACCAAATTATTGATTTTCCCTTCAAATCTCCATGTTTTCCTTCCACATTTAATAACAACTGACGGATTAAGCAGCTGCCGTTAAGTTTTGGACGGAATCCCCCCTTTGGTCCTCAAATTAAAAAAAAAACCACATATGGGACTAAATGCGCGAATTGCCCTGAGTGTGGGACTAAAATTGAAAATAGGTACACTTATGTGACCAAAAATATAATTTATCCACGGATTTAAAACCTGTTAACACCCCGCTCATGGGGTTCGAAGGAGGGAGCATAGTCCCTGCAGGAATTGTAAGCTTGCCAACATCCCTCGGGATAGATCCATGTCAAAAGACCATGATGGTCAGGTATTTAGTTGTCGACATGCCTTTTGCATATAATATTATATTTGGAAGACGTTCTTTGAATCAGTTTCAGGCGGTGGTATCAACTTAACACCTAATGATTAAATTCCCCACGAGCAATGGAATTGGATTGGTTAAAGGAAACCAAGAACAAGCAAGAAAATGCTATATCATAGCAACAAAAGGGAGCTCTAGCCTACCAACAATGTTCAGGCAAAGCCCTAAGGAGGCTTTACCAATCAGACAATTGAAATGATATCAAGAACATGTAAATCATGAAGCTTAAAGCAACGAAGTAACTCCATTTACTAGATGCAACTTATATTGAGTAATTAGTCATCTACTACATGCATTTACATATAAAACGTCATACGCAAAAGGAATCCATAACATCCAAAGCCATTTAAGGCATTACATAGCTCAGAAAGTATCCAACAGCTCCAGAAAATGTCCAACAACCAACCAAAACATCCAAACACCTGAGGGCACAATTCACTCGTTACCAAACAACACAAATGTTTCAAACAGGCTCCTCAACATCATAGCATCTTCAAAAACAGGTTCAGTAGTCGCAGCATTTGGATAGGAAGGATCAGGGCTTAGACTGGCACTCACCTAGGTATTTGGAACTGGAACTTCAGTAGGAAGTGTTGGGTTATAATCCTCGGTCCCCATAGGCTCCACAAAACAAGGCACAATTGGTGCACCTTCAGGAGCAACAACTTTAATGTTGATCCCTTCTTCCTAGCCGCTTTAGCAGTCAGACATTCCCTTGCTTCGTCGTCCAAGGCATCAAGAAAGGTACGAGGCAACAAGTAAAACTCATCAAACACAGGGACTTCCACCTCAGCAAGAACTTTTGGGTAATCCTTACCATTCTTATCCTTAGTAATGTTGATAAGGCTTGTATTGAAACCTTCCACGAAGCCCTAGGATCTGGCTAATACACTTAGCCCAAGCAACCAAGATCGCATCATATAGTTTCATATCCACCAGTTGATCGAACACCAGAAAATTTATAAAGGCGCAGGCACCTTCGAGCCTACTGTTTGCCACCAGCTCTTTACACTGAGCACTAGAGTAGAAAAATTTCTTACCTTTCGCCACACCCGCCTGGCAAAATGACTCACAATCCGCCTTCGTGGAAGCCATGAGATCCTTGAACTGAGCCTTGAGCTGCTCGTTCCGCTTATCTGGCAAATCCTTCATTTTGAGCAAATTCTTCCTCTCCAAGTCTCTCACCTCCTCATATTTCGCAACTGAATATTTATAACTCTAAAATTGAGCATGCAGCACTTCATTTTGTTCCTTCAGCTCCCTCACTCGAGACTTGGCTGCCTTAGCCTTTTCTTCCGCCTCAAAAGCTTACTCACAAAATTAGCAGTCTGGAGAGTCACACCATGTGAGATCTGGCTCACCTGGCAAAAACCAAAGGTCACAGGACATCAAAAAGAGAATTAGATAGAGCAGAAAATGAACAAGAAAAAAAATCCAAACCCCCATGAGAAATTTGGCCCTATGTGACTCCATCTGAGGTAGTGGGCTCAACGAAAGCTTCATTTGGGCTCCCGAAGACTTCCTTTAAAAATGTCCTCTCGCAGGGTATCCTCCAATAAGTCCTCCTAAAGGACTCCTTCTAAAAATTTCCTCCCGTAGGGCATCCTTCAATAAGTCCTCCCGAACGACTCCCTCTAAAAATGTCCTCCACAGGGCATCTTCCAACAAATCCTCCTGAAGGACTGTCTCTAAAAAGGTCCGCCCGCAGGGCATCCTCCAATAAGCCTCCTGTATAACCCCTTCTAAAATTGTCCTCCCAAAAGACATCCCCCAACAAGTCCCCTTGCAGGGCTCCCTCTACCAAGTCTACATCTGCAGTCATCCTTCTCAAAAGGTATAATGTATTATATTTCTCAAAGTGAGGCATAAAAGCTGTGTAGGAGTAAGCCCTGTCAAAACTCATGCAAGCCTCCACTATCAAAGGGACCTCTAGGACTCCTATTTTAAGCCCTTGTTTGCTTTACATTCATTATTTCTTATGCAAATATATATTTTATGATATATTGTTCATGTACTAATATTTAAGAAAAGTTAAGGACGCATCCCACAAAAAAAATTGAAGGAAGCCTGCTTACCCAAAAGATCTAAGGAAGCATCCCACAAGAAAAATTGAAGGAAACCTGCCTACCTAGAAGGTTTAAGGAGGCATCCCATAAGAAAAATTGAAGCATGTAGTTGTGATTAACATGTCTCTCTCATTGCTTTGAAGCTTTATTAGGATATTTGATCATGATAAAATTCATATTTTTTCTAGCTAAATCAAGTAAGAAAAAATTAATATTAAGTTAGACTTATTGAGGCTCCATCCACTACAAGTTGAGGGCTAGGTCTGATTTACCTACCCTAATATTTGTATATTTCATAAAATATATATATATATATACTTCATAATGAGCACCTACGTTTTATAATCCCCACATTCTTCAATGATTGTCACTGCCTCTTGCCTTTATCTGTTCAATATTCACATAATATACTTTCTTTTTTTGGATTAAATAGTATTACACTTTACTCTCTTAAACTTTAAAAAATTATAGTTAAATCCCTTCAAAAATATTGAATTTACCCAATAACCCCTTCAATTATATAGACACGATAAATTCACCCCTCCCAGAAGATATATATATTTAAAAAATCCTCTAGCGACAGAATGACAATTTAATTAACTTATTATTTAATTATTCATTAATTCTTATGATAAATCTTTTCAATTAGGTGTAATTTTTCAAGTTTAAGAAAAAAAATATAATTATAGTATTTTAGAGTGGGTCGAAATATAAATAAACCCTTTTTCTTTAAAAAAAACAAAAAAGAAGGCTAAAAAGGGAAAAATTCACCTACTCTTATTTTGAAAATAACGGAAAGAAGATGGCTTTATGCTTTTAGAAAACTGCGGGAGAAGAGAGAGATCCCTTTTTATTTTTTCAATGTAAATAATTAGGACAGTTCAGAAAAAAAAAAAAGAAAAGAAAAGAAAAGAAAAAGTAGAAGTGGTGTTGGGGGGGGAAGGGGGAATCGAAATTTGAAAAGTGTATGGATACTTAAAACTTTTGCATGGAAGGAAGGGAACAGTGCTGGTTAAAGAAGTATATTTGCGTTTTGAATTCTAATAGCCAAAACTTTCCACTGCTGTATGAAAAATAAGTACTTTATTATATTTTATTTATTTCTATATAAATATTAATAAATTTTTTCAAAGTATAGGAAAGGGGATCATTACACTGTTCAACTGTCAGGTTTAGTGCAATTATACGTAAATTTTTTATAATTTGAAAATTGACGTCTAAGTATCTCTAACGTTGATTCTGTGTAATAAATTGATCAATCCGTTAGTCAAAATTAGGGATGTAAACTAGTCAAGCTCGGCGAAAAATTTTGGCTCAAGCTCGACGAGCTTAAAATATTTTAGCTCGAGCACATAATTTTGAGCTCGAGCTTTTATATTTTTTATTTATAAATTAAAATAAAAATTATTTTATAATATATATTTATTATGTTAGATTGACAAGCTCAAATTATTTTTAACAAAAATATATTCCTATTTTCTTCAGTTATTAGATAATTTAAAAATTAATGATTAATATAAAATAAAAAATATATATAATAATAATAATGCATTTACTAACTTGTTGTTTAAGCTTATTTTTGTATAGACATTAAATATATAAATAGAAATGCCATGTTTTATCATTAGCTAAATTTAAAATTCTGTGATATTACTTAATAATTATAGTATATGGTTAATATTGAATATAAAGTTGATATTGTATTGAATAAGGAGTTAAATATATAAAAAGTTTAACAATAAAAAAATAGAAAAAATATGAAAAAGCTCACGAGCTTATGAACAGAATATTTTGAGCTCGGGCTCGAGCTCGAGTAGGGCTCCAAATTGAGTCGGTTGGCAAGCTCTCGATTTGTCTTCACCCCTAGTCAAAATTTACTGAAATCTATTGATATTAGTAAAAAAAAAAAAAAAAAAAAAAAACTAAACAAAAATTCATATCTACTCTAGATTGACTTATTGTTGATTTATTGCAGGTCAAACAAATTTTTTTATGATCAAACTATCCTTGTACATATTCGCACGCTAATACATATGAGGAGGAATATTTTCACTTTTATAAAAGTAATTTAGTCAAAAAAAAAAAAGATTTATTTAACATATAATAAATAAGTAAGTAGCAACAAATTCTATTAATTTTGACAAACAGTTGAATCTATTTCTTAGGTAGAAATAAGATATTGAAGATAATTTTTCAAATTATAGAAGATTTATATATAATTACACTAAATATCAAAAGAGGAGATGAAATTATCACTAAAAAAAATAGTAATGCGATTTTGAACTTCTTTAAAGTTCAATGCCTCCAGTGTGAGTTTGAGAGTCAACTTTGCCCCTTCTTTTAGAAAAAAAAAAAAAATCGGGATTTCATGTTAGTCTTTTTATTTTCGAAGGGTCTTATCATTATTTTTATAGGTGGAAACTTGTTGCATTTAAACCAAAACTAAATAATAAAATTATTGAAAAAAATATATTTACTTTCCTATAATATGAGAAATGAGCAAAATTCTTCTGTAAAAAAAAAAAAGAAGCAAATTTATCTCCTTATATTTTAAAAAATGAAATAAATTATCCCCGTTCCAAACCGTTCATAGGGAATAATTTGTTTCAATTTTCAAAACACGGGAGAGTAATTTGCTAATTCTTTTTTTCTAGAAATTTTTTTTGTTCATTTCACGTATCATAGAAAATAAATTAAATTTGATCCTAAAATTATTGATGGGCAAAGTTGTATATTTTTCTCAAAATCTTGAAGCAAAGTGGGGAGGGAAATTTTCATTCAAATTTAGCAAATGGTGGATTTTTTATTCTTTTAAATAATGAAATTTATATTGCTTCTATTGACAATTTAACAATAATGCGAATCTTACACGAACTATAGTGATAATTTTAGCTATCTATATGAATGTGTCACTTACGAGCGTGCGTGTATATGTACGTATATATAGCACACACCCACATGTGTGTGTGCAGAAGAGCCATGGTGGTGGGTGAATTTGTGGGTTAGACCAATCTCTAACCTTGTATTTTGCTTTATATTCATATATCACACTCAAAAAATTGATTTTTCATACATTATAAATTATCATATCTTAAAAATTGTAGTAAATTAGTATTGTTGATCACGATGGAATAAAATTAATATAAAAATTTAAATTTTGACCATAGTTAATATTATCAAAAGAATATTTTATTGTAATGGTTTTTGTAACGGTCAAATTAAAATTTTGCAGCCGCTTTTAGAAATTGGAAAGGCTTTTGTAACGGAAAGGGCTACCGCGGCTATTTTGGGCGTTACAAAATATGTGTAACGGCTCATCTTGTGGCCGTTATAATTTGTAATTGTCTTTTTACTGATATGAGAAAGTCGTTACAATACTTGACCAAATGCAGAAAATGAATTTGGAGCTGTTTTTGGGACGTCAATTTGAATTTGATAAATGTATTATTGTAACGCATATAGGAACTGTCTTTGGATTTCTACTTGTAACAGTCGTGTCTTATTTTCTAATATTTTTTGTCGCTCTATTTGCAATAATCTTTTCAACACATGTTGTAACAATCTTTGGAATGACTTTTGTGGTTGTGTGCTGATGAACCTTATTCCAAAAATCATTACAAAAATCGCTACAAATTGAATATATTTTTTATATTATTTTATTTGTATTGAATTTATTATAATATTTATTTTTTTAATAATAATTTTTTTGAATTTTTTGTTGTAAATATATAGTTGAATTTGTTAAATATGAGATATTATATAAAAAATATATAACATAGTAAGAAAATAATAACATTATAATTAACAAAATTAAAATAGTATTTAGACATTGTATTTCTAATATACATACAAATTTTTTTTTAAAAAAAAACTAATCTATTTTTTTTAAAAAAATTCTAATCTAAATCAGTCTCCCCGTCTATACCGTTGTCAACCTCGTCGTTGGGTGCCGGGTGCTCAGCTGGAGGATGCTGGGTTTGTTGTTCCTCTATCATTTTTTGGAACAGTTCTTGCAAACAAATTAGTTGATTAGTAAAATAAAAAGTATTAATTTAAATTCAAAAATAAAATAATTTTTTAATATACTTACCACAGCATCCGCTATCCTCGGACCGCTCCACTGCCCGTGCTCCCTCATTTTGTAACACTTCTCAAACACCGATATTGATTTATCTACAACTTAAAAAATGATAATATTAAAAATTATTAATTGTATTATATTATGTATAAAATCATAATTTCCTAATATATTCAAATTTCCTAAATTTGAATTAAAATCAACAATTCTTCTAAAATTCAATATTTTTCGTAAAATTGGAATTAGAGTTCATAATATTCCGGTGATTTGCATTAAAATCCATAATTTTTGTAAATTTGCATACAACATACATACAAATAACTTTCATAAATATATTTCTAATAATCAACAATAATCTCGATACAACACTCATATAGAACTTAAGAAAAATACAATATACCTACAAATAATTTTAGAAATACAAGATATACCAAACAATTAAAAATAATACAATAAAATATTTCTAAAAGTTAACAATTGCATAAATATTACTTTTTATTTTTTAAAAAAATTTACTCATAAAATATTATAAATTTAAATATTTCACAAAATATCATAAAACTGGAATGACTTGTGGACCGTTCAAGTGTATTACGTTGTGTAACGGTTTTATATTCGATTCTTGGAATGAATGTTCTTCTTTTTTTAGTGGTCTTTACAATGCTAACATGGCCGTTTCAAAAGCCACAGCAAATTTGTAGCGGTAAAAAATGTGTACCGGTATTTGTAACGAAATGAAGAATTATATATTTGGAACAGTTTCTGGACCAAATTTTGGAACGGTGAGCTTTCATTAAAAAAAAAAAATCGTTCCAAATTCTTCTGGTAAAAAACGTGACATCAGCAATTGTTTTTCGTTCCAAAGTTGCTACAAAAGTCATTCCAAAAAAGCCATTACAAATCCTGTATTTTTTTGTAGTGTAATTAATATTCATTATGAATTTATTAATGACCAAAATAGTTATCATAATTTTAGTTGTAGTAAATGCATTGGCCTTGAATTGCTTGCAAAAAATAATGGCTAATAGGCGTTGTGCAACCGCTATTAATTAGTATTCATTGTATTTTTTTACTTTTAATCATAGTAAAAAATCATATTTCTTGTGAGGTATTGTCATTTGTTTCATCTTAATCATAGTAAAAAATAATGGCTAATAGACTTATTTATTTTAATTGATTAAAAAAAAGGGGAGAAAGGGACTATAGATTGAAGAAATATAAATAATTCCTACTTACAAAAATTATTCCTACTTTTTGATAAATTATAAATATATCCATAAAAAACGTCAACATTATTTATATAAATCACTCTAATTTTTTGTAAAATTACACATACGCATTCCATAAATGTCAACATAATTACTAAACTTATCACTTCTTTGGATCATCAAGAGTGGATTTTATAATTATGTAAAAAACAAAAATAATTTATATAAATAAATTATACAAAAGTGTAAATATAATTATTCAATAATTATAGTGCCTAATTGCTTTACAATTTGCTCTTTACTTTTCCTCTATTAATAAAAACTTCACGAGATCCTTTTGTGCTTTCAGCTTTCGCTCACTTAGAATATCTGCACTTATCAAATATAGATTTACTTATAGTAAAATTGTGCAAATAAAAAGTGAAAAGTGGAAAAAATATAAAGTCCGAGTATTCTAGAAAACAACTTACATAATATTTAGATTCGTTTTTTGAGTGTTTTGTGGAAATAGAGAGAGAAAAATAAAGATAAATAAGTGTGTGTTACAGATAGTATGTATGTTTGGATTTGTTTTTGGAGATAATTTAAAATAAGTATTATATATTTAATATTGTATTTTGGGAGACAAAAATTACTATTCATTGTCAAATCATGTCTTTGGAGATAATTTCAAATAATTATTATATGTTTAATGTTGTATTTTGGGAGACAAAAATTACTATTCATTGTCAAATCATGCCTTTTTTTATATATATTTATGTATATATGTGTGTATATATATATATATGTATGTTTTTATACTAAAACAGTTAAAAACACCTAAATAAGGTGTTTTTGAATGATGGCAAACATTGGATATGTTTTGACTTGTCTCGAAAATAAGTTGGAAATGAAAACAAACATAGCGTTAATGTTTAGAGAAAGTGACACTTTTCATCTCGTATCACAGGGCCTTTTCACTTTTACTTTCATTGGTAATATGATTCTTACCTTTGGTCCCGTAATTTTTAAAAACTATTACTTTTGGTTCCATTACATGTTTTCGTTATATATTTTAATGAAAAATGCTACGTGCTCAGCACATGACAGTTAGAGCCTTTATATTTTGGTCCCATACATTACAGAAATACAACTTTTTATCCTATAACTTTAAAAAAAATAGAAGTTTTGGTCCCACACACTTTACAAACTGCTACTGTTTTGAAATTAAGGGACCAAAAGTGAAAATTTCGTAATCAATGAAACTAAAAGTAGAAAAATCCTAAATTACAACTGAAAAATGCTATTTTCCTCTACATTTACAATTTTGTTAATAAATTGCGGAAATTAGTTGTGAGTTACTTATAATTTTTTATTTAAATCGGCTTAACTTTATATGGTGTAAAAGCAGGATTGTGAATAAAAAACACTCTTTTTCTTCTCATTTTAACAAAAAGCTGATAATAACTTATTATTATCTGCACTGTTACGAACGACCCCCCCAAGTACACAATAGGTTTAATAAATAGAATAAAAAATTATCCCATAAATATATTTTTATAATTAAAAATAAAAGTTTATGAGATCCAAATTAATACCTACGTCATTCATTCATATTTAACACAAAATATCCTCGAATCAAAATATAAAATTATGTGTTTCTCCGTATATAATTTAACCACGTTCCAAAACTTTATAATTATGTTTACATTAGGAACTATTTGAGATAAATAAACATATTTTTCCAACCCGTGGCCACATCTAGTCCAATTTTTTATATCAACGACTTGCATTAAAATGTATCATTGTTCGACGATCTGAACTTTCTCAAATTATGAGCTTGGTGAAATTTTGGTATAAATTGATTTTATCGACGATCAATGAATTATAAACACTATTTATATTTGTGTTTATATATAAAATATAGACACCTTAAATAATTAATTTGGTGTAATTTTAAGTAATCTAATCAAATTTAACCATATTATTTTAAATCGTACCTAGTCTTTCTTTCTTTTATTTATTTATTTATTTTTGGTTGTATTATTTCATATTATGTTAATCGGACGTTTGTTTATTATTTATTTATTTATAAAATATAGACACCTCAATGATAAATCGGACGTTTGTTTCTATCTAATAAATAGATTTTTTATCAATCATAATTTATCGAATTCATTGATATTAGTAAAAAACTTACATATTTACTCTCGATTGACTTTTTAATAACTTATTGCAGGTCTAATAATTTTTTTTCCAAACCAAACTACCCTTATATGATACTGTTCACATGCATTAGCATATGAAAATGTATATGAGTAATTTGATCAGAAAAAGATTTATTTGACTTGCAATAAGTCAACAGATTGAGTAAATATGGATTTTAATTCAATTTTTTTCTAATATCAGCAAATTTAGTTAATATTAACTAATGAAAGTATCTATTTGTTAAACGAAAACGCATATCAAGAATACTAAATATAATTTTCCATACTTTAGGGACGGGCAGCGTCACTATCCCTTAAACTTAATCCATCATAGAAGTGTTCATCCAATTTGAGAAAAGAGCACTTTTCTATTTACAACTTATGTCTCCGAATTGCTTAAGTTAAGCTCCTTTAAATTAAAATTTTAAGTCGGTCACCGTCAACTTTTACAATTCATTATTAAAATTGTACATATTAAACTTTCTCTCCGAAATACTCCACCCTCAATTTTTTCAAAATTTTTAAATACTCCCAATTTTTAATATAATTACATTTACAAACTATTTCCACAATAAAAAGAAAAAAAAAGAAAAATAATTGCAAACAAGCCCTTTTAGTAAAGTGATTATTCATTCAAACTAGTAATAATCATGATGGAAAAAGTTGTGGTCGGAACTCATATAAAAACACCCCAAGATTATGATGTGAGAGGTAACTTTTTTTGTTACAGCTAATGGATTTTGTGAGTAGCACTTTTTCAGGCTGGCTGGTAAACGTCAGATTAAGCAGTCACTGCTCACTAGTCACTACCGACTTAAAAAAAAGCAGATGCTTGGGACAAAATCGCAAGACTTCACGAGGAATAAGCCCAAGTCTACTACTGCCTTCCAGCAAAGGCAACCCCTTTTTCTCCCTTTATCTTATTTTTTCAGTTTTTTTTTTATTTGAACATTTTTTTTCTGAACAAAAATAAGTGTATATATGTATATATATATTGCTATTAAATTAGACAAATACTTATATTACCATATAAAACAAAAAATTATTACACATAGGAAAATAGGGCCCCTACCCCATATACCCACCACATAGGATTGTACTCACATTATATATGTTGGAAAAATTTCTGTTTTTTGATTGATAAATGGGAAAGTAGGGACGACACCCCAGATATGCACCGTCGAAAGTTATACCCAACATTATGTATGTTGGCCAAATGTCTTTCTTTTAATTACATAAATAGAAAAGTAGGGACAAACATCACATACTAACGATTGAGGATTTGTGCTACGTTATGTATGTCATTCAGGTTTCCTTTTTCAGTTATACAAATGTGAAAGTAGAGGCGGCACCCATATATCTATTACGGGGTATCGTATCTGTACGCATTATGTGTTTGGATTTGATTCTGTATAAATAAATTACTATCGTTAATGGCATAATTATATGAAAATAAATGTACATATTAATATGTACGTTTACTCCAAACATTTTGACAAATTACCACTGTTAACTATTAGGTTACAGTTATTAGTAGGTCATACATCAATGAAGTTGGATTCTAAGTGAATTTATCATAATAACGAATATCTTCTATTGTTAGAAAAATTATAAATATTCTTCTCAACTAGAAAATACTTATGTAACCTTAGATGGTGGGATGGACATTACTATTTTACTCTTGTTAAAGAAAATATTTGAAAAAATAAAAAAATTGAGGATGTATAAAATAAATAATTCCTAGGGAATATTAGTCCATAAAAAAAATATAAAATTATAATTCATAATCCACAAAGGGCATTTTGATTAGTTTACCATAAATAATTGAATGCAAACCTAGCGGAGGTTAGCGGAACAGGTTCCTTGTTAGTGTGACGTTAAAATCAAGAGGTATTTATAATTTTTAAATAATAAAAAAATATTTATAATTATATCGAATTTTAGAGGATGTGACTGATGTTTACCCTAAAAAAAATTAGTGAGCTTTGAACCAATAATTTTATAACCTCGAAGACAGAAATCATTCGACCCATTGAGATTGAGATAGTTTTATAATCGTCTAACAAACGTCATTTACAATGAGTTATCACAAGAAGGTACTTATTAGACAATAATTAATTTTATAGGGTATTTATAATTTTTAAAATAATAAAAAATATATATAACTATAATAAATTAAAAAAAGTTGGTTGTGATTTATTAAAAAAGAAAAGAAAGGAGATGGAACTGAAAAGGACAACTGTTTTGTTTCCTGAAAAAGCTTCTTGATGTGATGCCCAATCTATTATAATAGTAATAAAAAGACAAAAGAAGCAAATAAAAAAAGGTTAAAACCCCTCGTGCAGTCGACGGGCTGTCAATTCTCAAACAGTGGTAAAAAAGTAAAAACAAAACAAAAAGAAAAAGTGGGATTATTATAAAATTACATACAGATAAAAATGATTCTGAAATGATTACCCCCACACAAAATCAGACACGTGAATAAGGTGAATATTAATTATGATATTTTATTTCTTTTTAAATTTCAAATTACCCCCACGAGTTTGGAATGTGCTTTTACTTTATTTTATTTGAGGTAAATTATATCGATACATCTTAGAATTAAATTTAATTATAAAAATAATTTTAGTTTTTTATAAATTTAAGTAAATTTTTCTGAGATATAGTTTTTATTTATAAATTCACCATCAAAATATTAAAGTTTTAGGTATTTGTGATATCATTATACTCAAAAGTAATAATTAAAAATTACTCGTGTTGCAATATAGTTTCAATAAAAAATATTTCGTAAAATTAAGTACAAGTTTGAGACGTACTTGGGGAAAAAAATGAAACCGATGTAATTTGGAGGCCACACCCTAAATATCCCAAAATGGCTAAAAGTCCGCAAGTATAATTTTTACAATATATAAAGTCTTTAATCGCGCATTTTGCATTCGGGTGGTTTTAATTTGATTCAAATTTGAACATGTATGGAACCATTACAACCGTTTGATCTGCGGTGGATGAATAGTTCATATAAGATCGTACAACTCGATCATATCTATAAGTATACGCCTCCTGGATACTAGGTATAATTCTTTGTACCTTATTCCGTCTCTCGAGCTTATTCTTTAAATGATCCTATTAATATAAGTATTCAAGGACTATAAATTGAATTTTTTCTGATATTGTTCTGTCGAACTTATAGTCGAAAGACTGTTTCTAAGTTTGAATCTGAATCTAAACTTAAGAAACTTATAAAACTTTTTAACTCAAATAAAGATGAATTTGTAAGAAATGGGGTCATATTTTGTTTGATAGTATTTGATGTTTTTTTTTTAACCTTAATAACTAATTTAGTTATTCATATTTAGGATTTGATTTATTTATTTTTTTGGTAGACAAATGAAAAGGCAAAAATGGCACTCCACAAATCGTGGAGGGAGGATTGCATTTGCATTATATGTGTCAGTTAGGATTTCTATAACTAATTAGATAAATTAAATTTAAATATTTTCTAAAAATACGAAATTACACTTTCTCTCAAAAAAGTTTTAAAATTACACTTACACACCCTCCGAAAATTTACTGTTTATACCTTACTCTTTTGTTATGGTTTGGATAAAAAATATTGACGTTAACAAAAAAATGACATAAATTTCAATTTTATCCCTCATTCAATATTCACATCTAATAATTTTAAATTTATAAAAAAATATAATAATATTAACCTTATCCCATATATATATACATATATATTATATTTATCTACCTAAAATTAAAAATTTATGTAATTTATTTGTTGACGTCACCCGTCCAAATCCTAATGAAGGAGATCATGTGTAAACGGAGATTTGAAGTAAAGTGCAAGTGTAATTAATTTTTTTTTTGAAAAAATATATATATTATTTCATATTTTCATAAACAGTTTACATATAATTAATTTTAATGAATTTACCAATAATTATTATTTAAATATAAGAAAATCAATACAAATATCTGAACGCAGGTTGTCTGTCTTCAGCAGAGTGATGGGGCCCACCAGATACATTATACGTGTGATGTTTTGATTGTCAATAATGTAAAGCTACTTATATTCATTTGTGTGTCTCCCTTTGTACCATCCCAACAAACATTATCAATGCGGATTCAAAGCACAGAAGCCAAACAAATGGAGAACGCTTATTGCCCACCAGACCAGATATTTTCTTGAGTAAAATAGACACCGTTGGTTTGTCATAATTATAAATACTCTCTTATTGTTTAAAAAATTATAAATATTTTTTTAAATTAATGATCGTCTAATAACTATTCCTTATAATGAATTGTCGCGAGGGATATTTATTAGACGACTATTAATTCAAGGTGAGTATTTATAAATTTTTTTAAAAAATAAAAGAATATTTATGAGTATGACAAACCTAAAGAAAGCCGTTATAATTTACCATATTTTTCTTCTTCTCAAACATGTAAACTGCAAAACCTTTAGGAAAAATTGTACTTTTGGTCCCACACGATAGAAAGTGCTGCACTTTTGATCCCATAGTTTATGAGTTTAGGACATTTGGTCCCATAAGCCAAAAATGATAGCATTTTGAATAAAAAATACTATAATTTTTAATTATATGGGACACAAGGTACAATATCCTCTATCGTGTGGGACAAAAAAATAATTTTTTAAAACTTTTAAATGTATAGTCCTACCGCCCGTTAGCAACTATAAGTGGACGTACAGTCAACACACTTGATGTATGTGTTTAATATTTTAAAATAATATATAATTAAAATTATATGTTAATTTGTTTGTATGTACTTAAGTATCTTTTTTTTAAAAAAAAAACTATTTTAATGTATTTATTGAATTACAGTGAGCGAAAAGAAGAATAAATTAAAATAATGTAAATAAAAAAATTAATAGAAGAGACAAAGATAATAAAAAGTTAATAATGAGTGAGTAAGAGAAAAAAGAAGAATGAAAAAGATTATACGGATATAAGTAGGGTTAATTTGGTCCGTTCACTTAAATTAACACCAAGTTGATTATTTGAGAATGCTCGTAGTTTATATATATATATGACGGTGATATTTCTGATATCCCATATAGAGACCTCCAAATTACATAAAAGACCTTCGATCTATCAAATTATGATCCTGGGCACTAAGAGATCTTACTGACAAGTATTGATGTTTGATCACTTGGTCCTTAATGATTTATAACTTTCCTAAATTGTAAGGTATCCTCAAGACCTTCATACTTAATGAACGGACATCCGTCCTATACTATTAGTGCTACATTCATTTTTTGGCAGCATGGCAGGATCTATCGCCTGAACCACTCCCTGTAACTATTATTAGGATATGTACGCCCTACTGCATACCATTAATCATGAATCTTGATTGAGGGTGCTATGGAATTGTATAATCCAACCAACACATATAAATATTAACTCTTCCACAGTAGGTATAATTTTCGCTACCCCAACTCTTGATGCTTCTTCTCTCAAGTTATTGCGGCCTTGGCCCTAATATTGTATTGTCTCGCAGGATAAAAATAAATATAGACTATACGGATTTTATTTCTGAATTTCAATGAAAATAGTAAGATTATGCTGCGAAATGATATTTTTATCATTTTTTAATCATAATTAAAGAATTCACTATATAGCTCCATATATCTTATAAAATGTCAAATTTAATTTTAAAAAAAAAAACGTTGAAATGTTTGGATAAAATGTGATGATGGGGAGCTTATATGATGTTAGCAATAATAATTTTATTATTAATTTTCAAGAATTAATTAATATCTAAATATGTGTTAGAAATTCATTACATTTTTCAGAAGAATTTATAAGCTCATAGCATCATATTGTTATAGCTATTAAATTTTTGTTTATTTTTATAAGTACCAAACACTTTGTGAATATAATATAAACTCTCAAACATCTCACAACACAAAAAGAGATTTTTTTTAACCAAAAGAATTAAAGCGAAGCATTGTCGTTTGTCAATAGAGGCACCATTTACTTTGTCGATTGTCAACGGGGCACCATAAAAAAGAGATTTTTTTAACCAAAAGCTAATTATATTGTATTTATTTGGACTGTTTGAGTTGAATAACTAAATCCACCTATTTAGGTGGGTGGACTTATTCAAGAAGAATAGTGATTTTTGCACTGGGTCTGAGAATAGAATCGGACTCTTATAATACAAAGTAAACACCTTACAAAGATGTGTTGAGCAGTTAATCCAACTTAATAATAGAAAGTAAACGGGCCAGAGTGATTTATTGAAAACATAAATTAAACAAAGTATCACATAAATTAACGTATGCATGGTTGTTTACTTCGATCAATAAACTGAAATGGAGAATTGAACTAAATTTTTTATTAATAAAAAAATCGATACACTGAAGTGATATACCAAATACTGAACAAACTAAACGGTTTGGTCCGATTATAGCTGAATTTTTTTTTTTTTTTTTGGTTCGATACGGTTACAAACGAATTGTTTTTAAAATGAATATGTGGTTATTTAATTTTAGCCAAACATGAGTATCTCCAACTCTTGTTTCATATTTTGTTGATAATAAATTTTCATAATTGTTAAATTTCTTATATATTAATATATTTTATAGCATTATAATATATATATATATATATGTATAATATTCTTTATGATTTTGTAATTCAGTTGGTTGGATAAACCCAATTAGAATATAGGTACCGACAAAATGTATCACAAATCGAATTCTCAATTTGGCTTTCCGAATTTCCGAATTTCCAAACAGGAAAAAGATGGCCATGTCTTTATTTATAGTAACAATTGAAGCATCATCAATATACTTGCATAATTTAAATTTTTATTATATTTTTTTAATTACATAAAAAATAAAATTAATAATTGATCGAAATAAATAAAATAAATTAATATTAAATGTACTATGAATAGAAAATTATTAATTAAATTAAGAAACAAAAAAGTATTATAAGAAAAAAGTACAGTTAAGAGCAATTTAAACAATTCACATTTTACCAATCATGATAAGTAATATAAGAATCCCTTAATATATAGTACAAATAAAATTAGTGTGCAACTTATTTTTATTAATAACGGTGAATAAATTACAATAACTCATTTTAATATATTGATCAATAATTCAATTCAATCAATACATTAATATGCCAAACAATAATAAATAAATTATAATAACTCACATAAAATGAGACAAATGCCCACACGCCTGGTAGGCTCGAACTTATAACGTTAAATTTGTTTATAGGACATCAACTTTAGCCATAACAATTAGACTAAGACATCATTTGTAATTAGTATGCGACTTGATGAGTTCTTTTATGAAAATTAAGATGTGAGGGTTAAATACATTTTGCTCCACTGGACTATGCATGTAGTCGCATTTACCCCACTAAAGTATGGACGGTAACCCCCGCCCCCCTTCCCGACAAAACAATTTAGAATTGACAGGACAGATTTGCCCTTCTCACTTACCCACTATACTTTCTATTTTAGTCCCTCATATATGTTTTTTATTAAAACAAACCTCCACTGAAACTACTTTTTAGTAATTTAAAGTTTTACTGAAATTTTATTTAAAAGTAATATTTAATATAGCTTTTTATAATTATTTATATTAAAATATACATATAAATATGTGTAAAACCACAAGTATCTTATATAAGTTATACATTTTTATTCACTTACACTTATAGTTACATAATTACTCAAGAAATAATAAAATATTATTGATTAAGTATTTTACAATGTGTATATATATGTTAGATGTAGTATTTAAAAATTATATTGATAATTTATTTTGTTAAAAAATTCAATACATTTAACAATAGCAAACATTATGTAAATTTTGGAATAATTATGTAAAAAGTATAAGGATTGTAAATTTATAAAGTTTAAACAGTTTCTATACTAATTATAAAAATTATAAATTTTGGGTGGTATTTATTTTAAATAAAAATTTTATAATAATTCAAATTATGTTTTAGGGAATGATTGTAATAAACATATTTTAGAAAGTGTATATAATAAAGGTATTTTAACCATAAAAATATTAAAGGGGTTTTTTTGTTTTGGTTTGGGGGGGGGGGGAGGGTAATGCACTTCATGCATAATTTAGGGATGCAAAATATATATAACCCTAAATAAAAATTATAATAATTACAATTAATATAATATATTCTTGCAAGATTTCAAATAAGCAGGAGAGCAATTATTAAGAGTTTTTTTTTAATGTTTTGGGGTTTTCATAGATGAAGAATAAATCTCATACTAATGCGGGAGGACTTGGGGCTTATTAGCCATTCAAGCTTTTTATCTATAACTATATGGGATATTTGCCTATATCGAATATTTACATGTTCCCAAATTGATCGGTCAATCTTGCACAGAACAGAAGAAAATGCAAAATAGTACTTGGGTATAGTTAATATTTCTAATCATAAAAAGCACCAAAATTTATTACGTATATATTATTTAATATATTTTATGAAATAGAAAAAAATTGTGATTGGGAGCTATCAACGAGCAATGCTGATAGTCATAAAAATTGCAATTCAACAATCATTTTATTTCAGAGAAATGTATTTAAAAGATTTTTTTTTGAAATTATTACAAAAATAATTGTATGTGATGTGGTAAGCGTTTTAAATTGATTGTCATGACCCTCCTTAAAATGAAGATGAGGGGAACAATGCCGATTACCTCCTCCTCTCCTCGAGGGGGGAGGAGGGTTACAAGACCTT
>NC_026152.1:4403780-4476643 GCF_000512975.1 Sesamum indicum
GATCCGTCTTATACTACTGAATATCTTGAAGAGTCATCTTTTTTCCTACAAAAGAGACAATAGGAAAAGCACGAAGGATAGAGAAAAAAATTAGGCCAAAAGGAAAAATAAGACATGACAAAAATAATAACACAATACCAGTATAAAATAAAGACTTGACATTAAGAAATTGGTCAAACAATCCTACCCCAATAAATGTCATATGAAGACCATGGATAGGATTAGGCATGAAAGACAACTCCCCCCAAGAAGTCACCAACCCCTAACCTAGAGCCTTTTACATAAATTTTTTTTTCCTTCCAATGACCCTTTGAAGAGGCACTCCCCTCCAAAAACTTACAACCACCATGAGGAAAGAAGAAGTATGAGTTATTGGCAACCATCCTAAGGGTAAACAAACTGAAGAAAGCCTCGAGAGACGGAGTTAAGTCAGGATCCCTAAAGCGTCGAGAAACCCCTCGAAGTATATGAAAGAATTGGGAGTGAATTAGCTAACACAAAGATTGAAACACTTAATTATTTCTAAAAAGAGAGGATGAGAAAGAGGCATGAAACCCAAAATGAAGAAAGATGAATAAGCTGTAAAGAACCACAAAAGAGGATGCTTGACCCTATTATCTATGCTCGGAAGGATGAAGGAAATTTGGGGAAAGGATTAATCTTGTCACCAAGAATATTGAACTCCTCAAGGCTCATACTACTATTGCAATTCTCAACATCCATGTCACGACAATGAGATCAAGATCGGGGGGCTGCTGATCACTTAGTAACATCTACACCTGATTCATCTAAGGCTACGTCAAGAGTATGGGAATTATTGACCTCTTTAGAGTCTGACTCCACAAAAATACCTTGCGAATTGGACTAACACTCTGGCAAATTTCCAATCGCTTCAATCACCTCAAACTGAAAATCCCCCTTATCAAAGGAATCAAGAAAACTTTCTGGCAACAAGAGAGGTAAAGAATAGTTAGGGGACACGATAATAGCGATGGAAGGCAAAACGCCCCGACCAAAATCTGATCGAGGCCCTTCTCGATCTCATCTTGGTCGAGCTGCGTCAACCATTATCAAAGCGCCTCGACCCACGGCTGCCATGGCGCTGGCATTACCATGGCCCCCTCTCTCGTGACAACCTCCCACGAATTCTCTCCTCCTGCTCGATTACTGGGCATTTTACCAATTGGATACCTAATTGTTCTCCAAGTTGTTTAAGTACTCATGTTCTCAAATATAAATTTCACAACTGAAAAGAGGAGATGAGGAAGGCAGAACACTGTATACCATAACTACCTCGCTTAGATATATTCAAAGTATTTAAGTTAGAAACAACGACTCAACAGCACAACGATGAGAAAACAATCCGAGTGCCATTCAAAATTTAGGGTTAAAGACAATTTTCAACCCACAACTATAGGCTATTTTCGTTTTAGTCCCGTAAGTTTCTAGGGTTTCAATTTGGTCCCGTAAAACTTAAAAATTCGCAATTTCAGTCCAAATTTGGCCGAAAAATTTTGTGGGTCGTCGGAAAAAAATCACATACGATGCACGTGACTTTTAAAATTGGAGGATCGATCCTGATTGGCTGGAGAAGCTGATGTGGCGCATATGTGGTGCATACGTGGAAATTAAAAAAAAAATGACTGACTTGGATTTAAAGGGAGAACAACACAAATCAAGAGCGGCGAGAAATGCTGTTCATTGTTGGCTCGTTGTACCTCACCGACACGCCTAATTCATTGATAGAGCGAGGCAAGCAGGAAGAAGCCCTGAAGAGGTTGAGAAATATCAGAGGAATTGATGATGTTGAAGAGGAGTTCAACGATTTGGTGGCTGCTAGCATTGCTTCCAAGAAGATAAAGCATCCATGGGCGAATCTCTTGAAGTAGAAGTATAGGCCTCAGTTGACTTTGGTGATTTTTATCCCCTTCTTCCAACAGCTCACAGGCATGAACGTTTTCATGTTTTCTGCTCCTGTTCTGTTCAAAACCATTGGATTCGGGAACAACACTTCGCTCGCTTCCGCCGTCATCTCCAGCGATGTCAACTGCGCCGCCACCCTCGTTTCTATCTTCTCCATCGACAGGATTGAGAGACGGGTTTTCGCAGCTTGGGTTCGAAGGAGATTAGGGAAATCAGGGGAATTAGGGCTCGAGTTTGAAGGAAGTAGGGGAATTAGGGAAAAGCTATGCCAGATTTTGTGTTTAAATCCAAGTGAGCGGCTGACGTGGATTAAAAATCCATGTCAGACGTTTTTTTTTTAATTTCCACGTATGCGCCACATCAGCTTCTCCAGTCAATCAGGATCGAGCCCCCAATTTTAAAAGTCACGTGCATCGCATGTGACTTTTTTTTCCGGCGACCCACAAAATTTTCCGGCCAAATTTGGATTGAAATTGTGAATTTTTCAGTTTTACGGGACCAAATTGAAACCCTAGAAACTTACGGGACTAAAACGAAAATGGCCTATAGTTGTGGGACGAAAATTATCTTTAACCCCAAAATTTATAATAAGCATGCTAGCAGAAATTCTAATAAGGAAACAAGTAGGAAAAGACCGTGTTGAGGAAACTTGCTTATTTAAACTTCCAA
This sequence comes from Sesamum indicum, assembly GCF_000512975.1. Classification (NCBI taxonomy): domain Eukaryota; kingdom Viridiplantae; phylum Streptophyta; class Magnoliopsida; order Lamiales; family Pedaliaceae; genus Sesamum; species Sesamum indicum. Next base: position 4,406,373 of record NC_026152.1, read on the forward strand.
ATATCACCTCTCATACTTGGGAGTTGAGGGGTTACTGATGGAGACAAGAAGCTAAATCAAATTATGGTTAAAAAGGAAATCAAGTTGGGGGGCTACTGAGGGAGACAAGCCTCTCGTCTAAGAGGCTGATGATATAGTCAAGAATCCCACATTGGTTGTAGATAAGGAGCTTAGGTGACTAATAAACCCTAAGTCATCATCTCCCTAGCGAGGCGCCTTTTCAGAATAAATCTTAAGGCTCATACGAAGCTAGAGTAGACAATACCTCGTGTAACGGGGTACCGATCTAGGTGCAAGCCATATTATTTCCTGATGGAAATAAGAAAATCAATAAAACGGCTACCAAAAAGGAAGGTCAAAAGGATTTCATAGAAGGAGACAAGAGGTCAAAACCATACTATTTGAAGTATTTTGTATTTACTAAATTAACCCTTGCAAATAAATTATACCCACAAATTAGTGGTAAGTAAAGCGGTGAAATTGATTTTACACCCCCCTTGCATTTATTACTGGAATAGTATAAATACCTTCTATTTCATTGTAAAAAAGGACTTTTGGAAGGAGAAAAATTGAAGATAAAAGAATTTATTTCTAGCTTGTGCAAGAGTTTGGCGTGCTTGGATCTCAAGTTATCGTCTAGGGGGCTGATGATATAGGCAAGCATCCCACCATAGTTGTAGACGACGAGCTTGAGTGGCTAATAAGCACCAAGTTCTCCTCTCCCTAGTGTGGTGCCTTTTCAGGTCAAACCCATGAAATTCATACGATGCTGAACCAGACAATATCTCACACAAAGGGGCATCATCCAATCGCAAGCCACATCATGTGGAGTTGTGTGTGGGAATGAGGCCATGTGCCCCTCCTCGTGTGGAGGGTTGATATTGTAGGCAAGTTCCCACATTGATTGCAGATGAGGAGCTTGAGTGGCTTATAAGTTCCAAAACCTCCTCTACCTAGCTAGGCGCCTTTGAATTTCCTCGTCTCACAAAAGAAAATTATGACATGTGGTGCCTACGAAGGAGAGCAGTGCTTGGCTCTCAAGATGTGTGTGAGATTGTAGAGAATGGCTATAAGAAACCTCAAGATGAAGCAGCGTTATCTCAAAAGGAGAAGGATACTTTGTCAAAGACAGAGAAAAAGGATCAACAAGCTCTAACCCACATCCATCAATGTTTGGATGATACGATGTTAAAAAAGGTGACAAGCATTACTATTTCGAAAGAAGCTTGGGAAATTTTGGCGAAATCTCTCCAAGGTGTTGATAAAGTAAAAAAAAAGTCCGACGTCAACCACTAAGAGGTGAGTTTGAAGCTTTGAGAATAAATGAATCCAAAGCGATTTCATATTACTATTAGAGGATAAAGGCTGTTGTGAATCAACTAAAGAGATATGGAGATAAAATCGACGATATACGTGTTGTCGAGAAGATAATTGGTTCTTTGAATGCAAAGTTCGTTATATTGTGTGTGTCGTTGAAGAAACAAAAGATCTGGACGTAATGACCATTGAAGAATTGGAGGGACCTCTACAAGCCCATGAAGAAAAATCAAATGAAGACAAGACGAGCCTTTGGAGCAAGTTTTCAAATCCAAGGCTACTTTAAAAAAGGATGGAGAAAATAAAAGTTATTTCAAAGGACGTGGACGAGGATATGAATGAGGAATAGCATGTGCGAGAATCCAAAGTGGACATGGAAGGGGTGTTGGAAACAATTCCAACAATGAAGAAAAAAGTCAACTATCACAAAGAGGCCGTGGGAGAACAAGGGGAAGGATGAGGTTATTTTCAAAAGTCAAATGAAAGAAGGTATGATAAATCTAATGTGGAATGCTACAAGTGTCATAGACTTAGTCATTTTTCTTGAGAATGCCAAGATGTGACTAAAGATGTGAAGGAAAAAGCAAATCTTGTTGACGATAATCAAGAAATTGAAGAGTCAAATTGTTATTGACAATCAAAGAAGAAGAAAAAGACAACAACAATTGTGGTGCTTGGATAATGGTGCGAGCAATCACATGTGTGGCCACAGAGATCAATTTGTGGAACTTGATGAGAAGGTGCAAAGTAATGTTTTCTTTGGAGATTCATCAAATATTTACATTGAAGGAAAATGAACATGGTAATCATAAATTGATCTCTGATGTTTAGTACGTGCCTAAATTGAAGAGTAATATTTTGAGTTTGGGCCAATTTCTTGAAAATGGATATGAAATTCTCATGAAAAATGATTATCTTTGGTTGCGAGATCGAAATGCTAAGTTGTTTGCAAAGGTGGTGATGTCAAAAAATAGAATGTTTAAATTAAACAAGAAAACTATTGAAGCAAAGTGTCTGAAGGTTCATGTGCAAGATGTGGCGTGGCAATGGAACAAGAGATATGGACATCTAAATTTTGGTGCGCTATGAGAAATTGGAGAAAAGAAGATGGTGTACGGGATACCCTCAATCAACCATCCCAATTACTTGTGTGAACCATGTCTAGTTGGAAAACACACAAGGAAGAGTTTTCCAAATGAAACAACATGGAGAGCAACCAAGTCACTTGAACTTGTGCAAACGGATGTGTGTTGACCAATTAATCCGTTTTCACTTGGTAAGAGTAAATATTTTATACTCTTCATTGATGATTTTAGTAGAAAGACGTGGATTTACTTTTTGAAGCAAAAAATGCAAACGGATGTGTGTTGACTAATTAATCCGTTTTCACTTGGTAAGAGTAAATATTTTATACTCTTCATTGATGATTTTAGTAGAAAGACGTGGATTTACTTTTTGAAGCAAAAATCGGAGGTTTTTGCTACTTTTAAAAAATTTCAAATCACTTGTGAAAAAAGAAAGCGGCTATAAAATCAAAGCCTTGAGATAAGATCATGGAGGCGAGTTCACTTTAAAGGAATTCAATCACTTTTGTGCAAGTAATGGGATTCATCATCCCGTGACAGTTCCTAGATCGCCCCAACAGAATGGTGTAGTTGAGAGGAAAAACAGAACAATTCTTAATATGGCACGAAGTATGCTAAAAGAAAAACACATGCCAAAAGAGTTTTGGGCTGAAGCAATATCATGTGCGGTCTATTTGACAAACTGTTCTCCAATATTGAATGTCAGAAATCGAACTCGTCAAGAAGCATGGAATGGGAGGAAGCTGAATGTCAGTCATTTGTGAGTCTTTGGAAGCAGCCCTTATGTTCATGTCCCACACCAAGAACGATCGAAGTTTGATGATCAAAGTGTGAAGCATGTGTTTGTTGGATACGACTATCATTCCAAGGGATATAGATTGTTCAATCCAAGTAATGGCAAAGTGGTAGTAAGCCGTGATGTTGAGTTCAATGAAGAAGGCATGTGGAATTGGAAAGTGGAAAAAGAAAAATCTTATCATTTTCCCTATTTTAGAGAAGAACAAGTGACATGCAACTTGATCAAAATGCTACACCAACCCCTTCTCAACCTCCATCTCCTGCTCTTGAAGAAAGTTCGAGGTGAAGCCCACTAAAATTAAGAAATCTTAATGATATAAATGAAAGATCTCATGAAGTTACTTTGAATAATGATGCATTGTACTGTTTTTTCGCAGATAGTGAACCTTAAACTTTTGACGAGGCTATGCAGGATAAAACATGAAAAAAAAAAAAGGCATGAATGAAGAGATCAAGTCCATTGAGAAGAATAATACTTGAGAATTATCATCTCTTCCCAAGGACCATAAAGCAATTCGAATGAAGTGGGTATACAAGGTAAAGAAAAATACATAGAGTATGGTAGAAAAATACAAAGCAAAACTTGTGGTAAAAGGTTACAAGCAAAAGCATGGAGTTGATTACAATGAACTCTTTGCGCCTGTTGCTTGAATGGGGACCATTCATTTATTCATTGCAATGGCAGCTCAAATGAAGTGGAACATCCATCAACTAGATGCAAAATCGACTTTTTTGAACGGATACCTTGAAGAGGAGGTGTATATCCAGCAGCCTTTGGGATATAAGATTGATGTTGAAGTCCTGAAATTGAAGAAGGCTTTATATGGTTTAATACAAGCCTCGAGAGCATGGAATAGTCGCATCGGCAAGTACTTTCAAGAAACGGGTTTGTTCGTTGCCTTAATGAATATGCACTTTATATCGAAATTCATGATAATGATGATATTTTGCTCGTGTGTCTTTATGTTGATGATCTAATTTTCACTGGCAACAATCTGAGTTTGTTTGAAAAATTCATGAAAGAAATATCTCTTGAGTTTGACATGACTGATCTAGACCTCATGTCATATTATTTGGGCCTAGAGGTAAAACAAATGAAGGAAGGTATTCCTTTCTCAAGCAGGATAAGCAAAGAAGTTTTAAATAAGTTTAATATGCTTGACGGCAATCCCGTTAATACATCTATGGAGACAGGTTTGAAGTTATCCAAGTTTTGTAATGAAGAAAAGGTGAATCCGACTTTATTCAAAAGTCTTTTGGGAAGTTTGAGATATTTAACATGTACAAGACAAGATATCCTTTTCGCTATTGGGGTAATAAGTCATTTTATGGAAGCTCCTACTTTTAGCATATGAAAGGCACTAAAAGGATTCTTTGCTACCTAAAAGGTAAGCTTGATTTTGGGATATCCTATTCTCGGTCCAATGATTTCACTCGTAAAGGATTTTGTGATAGTGACTTTGCGGGAGATATTGACGATAAGAAAAGTACAAGTGATTTTGTTTTTTTCATTGGTGATTATGCTATATCATGGTGTTCAAAGAAGCAACCTATAGTGACTTTGTCAACTTATGAGCCTGAATATGTGGCTGCAACTTCTTGCACCTGTCATGCTCTTTGGTTTAGAAAACTGTTCAAAGAGCTTCACCTATCTCAAGAAAAGGCGATGGAAATTTGCTTGACAACAAATCAGCACAAGCACTTGCTAAAAATCCAGTATTCCATGATCGAAGCAAGCCCGTAGATATAAGGTATCATTATATTAGAGAATGCATAGGGAATAGCGTAGTAGAGTTCAAATATGTGAAGACTTAAGATCAAATTGCAGATATTTCCATAAAGCCATTGAAGGTTGAAGAGTTCTGAAGAGTGAGAGCATGTCTTGGAATAAAGCAAAAAATTTCAAATTAAGGAGGGTTGTCATTAAATGTAATTTAACATTTCCTATAGGTTGGTCAATATTCATAGTTAATCTGTTTTGAAAAATATATTAGATCAAACTTAATATTGGTACAAACTTATGAGATAATTATTAGGCTAGTTTGAAAGTCTAAGTTTGTGCATCTATAAAATACCTATGTGTAGTTGGATTTTTGTAAGACAAGAAAAAAGAAATTCCATAAAAATTTAATCTTAAGCTTATTTTCATCTACTCCTCATCTCTCTTCCTCACCTAACACAACCGATTGTTTCCAAATTTGATGCCCACTATGATCACTGGGCAGTGCTCATGAAAAATTTTCTGCAACACAAAGAATTTTGGATTGTAGTGGAGAACGGGGTACTTGTAGTAGCAGAAGATGGTGCATACATGAACGAACTTGACGTTTGTGGTCATTAAGTACTCTTGCTAGTAGTTTTATGGAAAATCATATCGAGTTCCATTTGTAGGTAGTCAAACTAGCTTTAAGATACTTGAAGGGTACAACAGATTTCGAAATTTTCTATAGGAAGGGAAGAGGTAATGAAGTTGTTGTTGATAGCGACTACGTTGGAGATGTAGAATACAGAAAGACACTTTATGTTATGTGATTTAATCAAATTCTAAAGAAATTTCATGATATTCTAAAAAGCAACCGGTAGTTAGTTTGCCCATCACATAGGCTGAGTTTATTGTTGCAGCATCATGTTCATGTGCATGCCAACCAGGGTGTTGGCAGTATTAGACCAGGTTCATGAGAAATTGACCACTATTTTTTTGTGATAAAGCTTAGCAACCAAGCTTTTCAAGAACCCAACTAATGAGCATATCGATGTGCTTTTTCGTTTTCATCGAGAGCTAACAAAGGCAAGCAGTGTTACACTATTGCATTGTAGTTCACAAGATCAATTGGCAGATATGATGACTAAACCACTCAAGTTGGATCGGTTCTTGAAACTATCAGAACTGTTAAATGTTTGTTCAGAAGCTGACGTCAACTGAATACTTAGAGGAGGAATTGTTAGGTTTTGATGGTATGTTTAATAAATCTCGTTTCTTTAGGGAAACTTGTTTATTTCTTATTAATTGTTGAGCCATGGACAACTATACATAGTTGATTTTCCACTTCCGAATAAATCAAGTAAATTTCTCTAAATTTATTTTCTATTCCTTTTAAATACTTCAACAGCTCAATGTATCGATATAAATTATTATATTTATTTATCGTTATTAGTTAAAAAAAAAAAAAAAAGAGTTAAAGTAGACAATCCAAACACATAATATATGTCGAGCTAGAAATTTTCTTCTTCAATTCCATTCTTTTGTCAAAGTCAATCTACTAAATACATTCTATCCAAAAAATGTATGGTCTATTTTCAATGTTCTCTTGTATCCAAATCACATTTTGTTTTCCTCCATTCGGACGATTTCGCGAGTTTATTCAACACCCTCACCAACTTTGGTTTCCAAAAGTATGATATATGATTTTTAAAAAAATATATATATATTTTAAGTATTATATCGATTCAATCAATATATTAATATTATTATAAATAAAATATAATAATTATCCATTTTATCATAAATTTATATGGATGTAAATAAACTCACATAAAGTGAGATAAATATTTACATATATTATGAAATTCGAACCCATAACATCAAATTTATCTATAGAACCTTAATTTTAACCTTAGCCCCGACCATTAATTGTATTGCTGGGGTTATTTGCATGGACCTCCTTTGATGTTTGATTATCAAATCAAATTGATAGTTTAAGAATGGGTGAATAGCAATTTACCCCTTTGTGATATTGAAAATGAGCACATTACCCCCTATGACAAATAAATATAACAATTTACTCTCCTGTACTTTTTAAAAATGAAGCAATTTACCTTCTTATACAGGGAGGTAAAGTGCTTCATTTTTAAAAATTATAGAGGGTAAATTGTTGTATTTTAAAAAATATAGGGAGATAAATCATTATTTATTTTTATAAGAAGATAATTTGCTCATTTGTAATATTACAAGGGGTTACTTGCATTTTTCCCGTTCAAGCATATATACTAAAAGAGTTTGATGATGATGTCAATGTTGGATGCCACCTTCATAATTTATTTTATTCTATGGTCAATTCATTCTTAGAGATAATCACATTTACAAATTCTAATCTATTATCCATTTACATATTATTTAGGGTAAATTATATTTTATCATTTAAACTATATTTTTATTTTACACTTTACCTTTGAAATTTTTTTTTATGTCAACTTAGCATCTCAACTTTGCAAAATTTGTAATTTGCCATATACGATAGTTTTTTTTTGTTTATCGAAAAAATATTACATGTTGTGCATATGTGAAAAATATCACATCACATAATCCTTAAATATCACATGTGTATTGCATGTGATTTTTTTCAACAAAAGACTTGATTGAAAAATAGTTATAAATGACAAAGTGCAAAATTTCGTAAAGTTTTTTTTTTTTTGGCAAAAACCACCTAGAGGTGGGGGGAGCTTTTCGGAGTCCCCAATCCTTCTATATTAAAAAACACGCAAAATAGTTACAGCGAGGAGAGCTAAGTCCCTAGAATTTCTAGTAAAGCCATAAACAAGGAGTACTACTCCCTTACAAATAGAGCAACAATAAACAAAGAGTACAACTCCCTTACAACAAAAGACCCGAACAGGTGTCGTAGAAAAATTATGGCGAGTCAAAAATATTTTTGTTATCCCACCACGTCGTGGATCGCACAGCACCTGCAAATAAATATGTACAAAAAGGCCAAGCCAAAGTGTGTGTAATGTTCCAAAAGGATAAATGATGAACATAAGTATTAACGTGGGGATCATGTTTATATGGTTGGCTGCCTTTGAACCTGTGAAAGAGGTTCATAAGACCTTCAAAAGATATAACAACAAACAACTAGATAAAAGAGATCAACAGAAGTGACAAAACCAAAAGGTAACAAGAGTATTGGTCCCAACGTCAACCATATGAATGAGTAACCTCCAAGGAACCCATGTAGGTACAATCACAAAAACAATACAGAAAAGCTCAGATAGGACAACAAGTATCAGCAAAGAACTAATCAGTAATGAAGTACCCCTAATTTCAATAGAAAATATTTTAACTGAAATTAAAGGTACTAGTACTTCTGATTCTAATAGCAGGCAAGGAGCAGGCGTCAAGTCTAATCAAACCTTTAGGAATACCAGTGATATTATCAGGGGATAAAATGGTAAGATGTTGGCTGAAACAGGCTTGGTTAGCAAAATAGTCGGCCACTTGATTACCCTCTCTAAAGATGTGTGATATATTGAACTCAGTTTGGGATAAAAGCTCTCTAAATTGTTGCAGCAAGTTTTGAAGGTGCCATGACCCTTGGGGGGGAGAGGAAATAAACTTGATGGCAATGTTGGCATCTGTTTCCACCCAAATTTTCCTAATGTTGTTATCAACACAATTTAACACCTCTATATATAGCATTAAGTTCTGCTGCTGTGTTGGTCATGAGGCCAAGATGTTCTTGGAATGCAAAGACGGTCTGACCTAGATGATTTCTGATGATGCCTCCTGCTCCTGCAACGCCTGGATTTCGTAAAATTGGTATGGTAAGTTGATACAAAAAAAAATTTAGATACTAAAGTATAAAAATGGTCATAGTTCGAACAACAAAATGTAAGAAACTCTATTATTTATGTCTTTTGTGCTAGTAGCCAAAAAGTAAGAATAATTTGTATAGTGTTGATGATGTTTTTCGGGAGTGTAAATATAATTTTTCAAAAAATATGAATAATTTATGTAAATAATACGGACATCTACAATAGATGTATACGTAATTTTTTAAAAGACAAGAGTATAAATATAATTATTCTGTAATTATTATTTTTTTATATTAACTAAAATTATAATTTTACCTTTATATTCAACCGTTGATTGACAATCTACCAACCTCAAAAGAAATACCAAACTTCAAATAAGGTGCATGCAAATCCCTGTATTAGTGCAAGTAGTGAAGAAGGTCAAAGAACTCGAAATTTGGAAAGAACAAAACAAATAATAATTTGAAGAAAGAATGAGTCCTGAAAGGTCAAATTGAGTAAGACTCCACAGAAAAGTGGCGCAATAATTGAATTGAATTGTTGACCGACCACGCCAATGTTGTCTCCTATGACGTACGTTTTTTTGAAAATTTCTTGCGCGTGTGTGCGCAGAATTTCAACTTATTAAATAATAAATTACATTTATATGAATAATTATACGTAAATTTTATATAATTTAAAAAATTATATTTAATACCCCTCATCAATACTTCTGCCTAATAAATAATTTTATTTATTAGTAAAAACTCACCAAATTTACTTATATTAGTAAAAAAGTTGAATAAAAATTATTCACGTATGATTAACTTATTGTTCACTTACTGGAGGTTAAATAATTTTTTTTAGCACCCACTGTATATATTGTTCAACCTTATTATATTTTTAAAAATTATGTTTTTATTCATTCTTCTTTATAATTTTGTAACTATAAAAAAAATAACATATATTTTAACTTATAATAAATTTATACAATCAATCACTTCAACAAGTAACATTATTTTGTTATATATATTTTTGCTATTCTAATTATAAGGTTTAACAGCAGACAATCCTCAATGTTTGTGGAGTTTTGCACTTTGCCCTCATTATTTTTTTTTTTTTTTACATTTGATTATCCAATTTTTTAATTTTGTTGCACTTTACAATTTTTACGAATAATAATAGAATATCTATTGTGCATGGAAAGATGTGCCTTAGGGTGATTTAGGAAAGATCAAAGGATTGTTTAGGAAAATTTTTAATTTTAGAGAAGTGATTTTAGTCGAGAAAGTTTGAAAATCATAGAAAAATTAAAAATGAATAGTGTCTGTGAAAATAGTGAAAAGTAAATAAAAGTTAAATTCGATAGTGTCCACAAAAAGATTAAGAGAGTGTTTGCTTAAAATTCTACTTTTAAAAAAGTGATTTTAGTAGAGAAAGTTGGAAGTGGTAGCAAAATCAAAAGTGAACTTAGATTTGTAAAAATAGTGAAAAGCGGAAAAGAAAAAAAAAGGTAAATCGAATGGTGTTTGAAAGAAAATATTTCTAAAATAAACTTAATTGATTTAAGACGGTTCTGTCTACATGCGTTAAAAAGACAATCTTTCGCTCAATATTTGCAGTTTTCTTTTTTATAATAATAAAAATATTTTTTCAAAAAATAATAAATTTTATTTCATTAGTATATCTCATATTTAATATTATAAAAATTTGTTATTTATATTATTAAAGTATTGAATATTAATGAAAAAACTGAATGTTTAATTCAATAATATTTCACTATGTAATACAGTTGTTCATTCATGTACAATAAATAAACTTGCATGATTGCCAAAAAATATATTTTTTTAATTAATCATAGCAATTTAATTTATATTTTTCTATCATATAGGAATAATATCCCATAATATATAAAACATTAAATATGTGAAATTATAAATTTTATTAGTGATTAATTATTCAAATTATTCAAAAATTCTAACATCAACTTTAGATGATCAATTTTTAAAATAAATTAAAAAAGATAAAATCGAATTAAGATTATTGTAGTAAATGTAAAGCAATCCAACAGAAAATTGAATTTATTACAGAAAAACCAAAGCAGCAAAGGTGCTTCTAACTTTTGATTTAAATGTGCTTTTTATAGCAAGTACTTTTTATAGCAATTTTAAAAGTAGAAGTCCGCATTCCAAACACCTTAAAATACTTTTCTGAACCCAAAAGCTGAAAAATAATTTAAGAAGCCCACACAAACACTCTCTAATTTTTGAGCGAATTACTTGATATTTTTTAAAATTAAGTTTAATTATGCAAATTATTTATATATTTTTTTTTTGCAATAATACACGTTTATCTTCATATACGTGTTTTTGTCCCTAATAAGCTATAAATGTAAATGAAAATTAAAATTCTAAGAGAGTATAATTGCATTATTGTAGAGAATATGAGATGTTTGTGTAATTAAATCTACTATTAAAAAACGCGGATGTAATTTGCCCTTAATTTTAATACATGTATACATATTTTTAACAAGAAAATAGGTTCTATCGAATCAAATCAATCTCAAAATAAATGTGATACATTTGTTATGTAATTGATCAACTTTATCTGCATCGTATACTAATTACACGACAAATGTAAAATATATAATTAATTAAAGTTGAATTAAGCGCAATTTGAATTCGAATTTTTCGTTTTTGAAAACAAATGGAGAAAATGGTGTATAATTTAAAATCAACTGCGTACTTTATTTGATTTGATATTGAACTAAAATAAGTGTAAGAAAACACATATCACGCAACAAATCTATGTACTCTCAACTCCTACTACATCATCATATTAATATTAATATACAAAATATGTACTACATTAACATAACATCATCTCAGTCTTACGTTGTTCTGCTGCAATCAGCCTCTCCAAATCCTACCCGTCGATTCGCCACATCAAATTCCACCCATAGATTTTGTTGATGAAAGTTGCCAATGATATTACTCGTAACTCCGAGCGACTCCGAGCGACCGATGCCCACGCAATGTACGCCACCTCCCACATCATCCAAATTCCTCTCCTTGTCGATCGAGATCTCCACCCCCTTCTCGAATTCGAACACCACGTTCCCTATCAGCCGTTCGATCTCGCTCGGTTCCCCGTCGAAGCACATGTCCAACGCGCCGCCGTAGACGTACCCTTTCTTTAGTTTCGGCCCCGCCAGCCTCACGACCTCCTTCCTCACCTCAGCGTACGCGGCTTCGACCAGGAAAGTGTACTGCGTGCCGGAGTCGATCATCGTCTGGCCGGAGCCGCCGGCGTCCGGCCGGAACGCCGCCGCGGAGATGTTCAGTCTTTTCCCGCCAATTCTGATGCCCACGAGGCCGACGGTGTAGGCGAGAGGGTCAAAATTGGGGAGGCGTTGACTTTGGGGGAAGGTCAAAAGGTCGATGTATCGAAACGCACGGGAGTTGGGGTTGAAGCCGAGGTAAAACGACCCCGTATTGCTGTTGTTATTATTATTACTCTTGTTAACGACAAGGCCTTGTTTGGCGGGGACGCAGTAAGAGAATTTGGGGACCTTAGCTTGGGAAACAAAGGACAGCCGCCCAAGATTCATTCCCAGGATGCCCTCAGCCTCGCCGGAGTCCGTCGCGCATCCCAGTATCAGGGGAGGGGTACTTCGGGAACTAGAGAAGGTGAATTTTTCCCTGACGAGATTGCCCTCGGCCAAGGTCCCGTCTGCGTAGAAGTAAGAGTAGTGGCAGAGACGGTTCTGGTCGCACGTCGTCGGGAGGGTGAAATCGGGAATTCTGGGCTTGCAAAGGGGGTGGTTGCAGGGGAGGACAGAGAAGGAAGAAGAGAGAGAAGGGTCGAACGACGACGATGGAGGCGGCTTCCGGGGTGATTTCCGGTGGCACTGAATCCAAGACAGCTGGCTGCCGGTGTCCAAAACCATCTGCTGCGTTTGCGGCGGGGTGCCGATGGGGAGAGAAACAATCAGGGCCATCGAATACTTGAACGACGACCGATAGTTGTAACCAAACGGCGGCGACGCCACCCCCGCCGCGGTCGTCTTCTGTACCCTTCTCTTACCCGAAACAGACGCCACCATTGAAGAGAGGAACTTTGCTCTAGCAGAAGAGGTTTCTGACAGAGGAGCAGAGGTCAGAGGAAACGACAGAGAAACCGTGGTTTCTTGAACACTCAGGTGGAAAGAACCCGCAAACACCATGAAAAGGAGTAGAAAGAGAGAGGTGCAGGAGGACGCCATTTTCACCCACACAAGAAGAGAGGTTTAGAGAGAGAAACTGAAGAGTGGGGTTGAGTGGTGAGAAGTGAGAAGTGTAGTTTGGTATTTATATGAAGATGGAAAGAGAGTGGACGCGGTTTCCAGCTTTGTGTCGTAGAGTGGTTGTATCTAATAATCCCCAGTTAGCTACTTACAGCTTTTACCATACTGCTTTTAAGCTACCATATAGCTTAGGTTTGCAAATAATTTTTTTTCTTCTCCTTTTTTTTTAAAAAAAAAATACCATATTTTAAAACAATCAATATATTATTATATTATTCGATAATCAATATAAAAATATTTCTAAATTAATCAACAACTCCAAAACAAACAAGGAAACGACATACACATATTATAATAAAAATAGACTAAATACCTACATTTTAAAGACTCAAACTCACGACTTTTTAATTGTGAAACATCAACCTAACCAGATCGTTGGTTTTTTGTTTTTTCCTGAAATTTACATATTCCCACTTTTTCTTGTATGTTTAATACTTTATATTGATAACTATATATTCTAATAATTTTTGAATAATTTTATGATAAGTGCAGTTATATTCATTTTATAATTATTCATAAAAAAAATTATAATATTATTTTTGATATGATTAGAGTAAATTTGACTAATACGTTGCTTATGTTAGTTTCTAATTTTTTAAAAAATATTTTATAAAATACTTAAAAAATTAATAAGATATTACAAAGTATTTCGATAAGTCTTAAAGAAAATAAATTTGTAACACCCCAAAATTTGGAGCTTATAATTGCTTTTTTTGAGGAAAAAAATTAATAAACTCCTTCAAATTTAAATCGTGTTAATTATAAATATTATTATTATGAATATTTTATAAACTTTATTTTATTTAAAATATTTTAAAATTCTATTTTTTTTTTAAAAAAAAAAAGAAAAGTCGACCAAACACCCTTTAAGTTCAATTTGTCTTCTCCACCAACCTCTACGATGTTTTTAAAAGGAAAGCAATTTTCTTTGGTAATGATATAATACCATACTTTACAGCTACATCCATTCTACCATACAATTAATTACTAAAATCAATACTTTTGACCTTATACCAAATTATTCAAATAATAATAATAATAATAATAATAATAAATTATAATTCTAATTGCACAGAACCCCTTTTTTCTTGGCTTTCACTTTTTGCCGTGTGTATTAAGAAATTCAAAACAACCAAAAGCATCAAATTCGAAACTAACATACCATCCTAAGAACACACACTTGTCCAAATTCTAGACTTCTCACCTTTCCGTTCATATTACCTTTTTTATTTTATTGTCCCAAAAACAAATGCATGGCCTCTCTTTTTAATTACACTAATCGTCACCGCATGTTGTTTATGTGGGCATATAAAAAATAATTATAACGTGAGATGAATAAAAAAGAAAATTTATGGAAAGAAACAAACGTGGTATGAGGAGAAGAGAAAGAAAGAAGTCTGTAAGAAGAAAAAAATGTGGATTTAGATGAGAGAAAAAAATAAATTATAATTATTAATTTATTATCGATATTGACATTACTATTATATCAATTTTTTTAGAAAAAATAAATGAATGAAATGGTAAATTTGAGTATGGTTCAAAGACAGATTAAGTTTGCTTGGCCTCGTCAAGATTGAAACTGGGGTGTCCTACGGGCGGTTACAATGTGGACGGCAAGCACCTTGTTAATGCTTTGTTTCGAGCATTACTGGCATCATTTATTTATCACATGTGGCAAGAGCGAAATTTACGTTAGTTTCAGCAGTTTAAGCGTGAGCCTCCGCAGCTTGCTAGAATTGTGTTGGAGCGAATTAGATGTAAAATTATTTGTTCTTAATTTCCCGCTTCTCTTAAAACTATTACGTTGTATCGAATCTGGCGGATTGCATATAGGCTACATAGAAGTTGTTACAACAGCTTCCCTTTTTATTTTACTAGCTGTTGTGATACGTCGTTACTATGTGTATAAAAAAAGTAATTTTTCACGCTTCAAAATATATTATAAATAAAAGAAATATATAAATCAATGCATTACATTAACAAAAAGAAAAAAAATAATAGTTTATCAATCAATATAAATTTAAAAAATTGAATTAGTTAGTTATTTTACTATGAAATATATTTTTGATTTCACAAAAAATTATATATTTTAATTAAATTTAGTTGGTCACCGAAATGCCTGGGTCCCACGGAGGTGGTGGGCCCAACTTGTTCTAATCACACATGATTCTTGAAGCGTGGTTCATGCAATGTGGCACTAAATTCCACAAAATCCATGTTTCAATATTTTTAAATATAATTTTATTTTTTATTTTATATTTTTTATATTTTGATTGATGTATTATCCAATTTGGAAACAGTGGCGGTTGGATGTTTTGGGCAGTTGGTCAGTTTGGTGCCTCCTCCTCTTTGGGTATTTCATGTTCATCACATTTTTATTTCTTCATGTAATTCAATCAATCAACATTAAAAATTAATTGTGTTTAACGTTGTCGTTTCTTCACTCTGTCTCAAGAGTGTGTGAGCCATATTTTTTTTAATTAAGAAATTTGGATTATAGTGTATAGATCCATTAATGATGTTCGCTATAAAAAAAAAATTAATAAAATATTCAGTCAGCAGATAATAATATGTATTCAGTGTAATTTTAACAATTTCAAGAATTGTGTCTCAAGTATTACTATAGATAATAACTAATGACATAAATATAGTAACAATTTTTTTTCAAAGGGGGGCAAATTATATTTTACCATTTGAATTATGTCTATTTTCATACTTCGTTACTAAATTTTTTTTTTTTTGTGTGTGTATGTTTCAATTTACGATATCAATTTTGTGATATTTGTACTTGGCATATATGAGTGTCTTGTATTGATTTTTCTATCGGTAAAAATTCACACATTGTGCATTTGTGAAAAATATCACATGTGCACTGCATGTGATGTTTTCTCTTCAAAAACTTGGTCGAAAAATAGTTATAAATAGTTAAGTGGAAAATTTCATAACGTTGAGATGGTAAGTTGACAGAAAAAAAAAAAAAATCAGATACCAAAGTGTAAAAGTGATCATAATTTGAACGGCAAAATGTAAGTAACCCCATTTAAAATGATAGTTTTGCACAATATGTCTTGGTCACTTGTTAACTATCATGAGGAGGATTCTTACGAATTTTTTTAGAGTAAATAAGATTTACACCTCTTGTAATTAGGTCTAATTATGCAAAATTACTTTTTATAAAATTACAGTTGCGTCTCCTAAAGGGTATTAGTATAAAATTTTTCAGGAGGTGTGTGTGTAAATTTCGCCTTTTGAATATGGAGTGTAGTTGTAATTACAATTGAAACTTCAAAGGATGTAATTGTAATTTAGCAAAAGACGAGAAATATTTGTGTATTTTTGACTTAACTTCAGAAGGTGTCGTATAATTTACCCAAATCGTTAATATAACAAAATAAATGGCCTTGAATTCGTGTAAAAAATATTCAGATTGTAATTTAAAACTCGAGTACGTAAAAACGCATTATGATCATAATTGTATCGATGGTTTGCATATAATTATACAATTCAACCATATCTATTACTTCAACTAGCCGAATATTTTCTACGAGCTTAATCCCCAAATAACTTGACTGACTTAAGCATTGAAAAAAACCTTACGAAGGGCTTTTCCAGTGTTGTTCTCATGAACTCTGCTTTACAGGTTTATTTAGATATTGCTAAAAATCCTTCGAGCTTGATTCATAGTTATTTAGTCTAAGGAACTTTTAACGTGTCATGAGATAAATAAATGATTTAAAAAACGAATTAAATTATTGGATATTTAATCAAAGTATTTGTAATTGAGCACTAAAGTTCATTTGAACACAATGGTATATATGATGATTATTAAATTTTAACTTAACATATAAGTCAAAAAATAATTATATACATATATATATATATATATGTAGCATAAAATTATTTGGTTAATGTTGATTTTTCATATAATTCGGCTGCCCAGACATATCCTTTTTATGTTCTGCTTTCCAGCTAGCAAAAATTGCATTCAAAGGGAGAGAGATATGGAGAAAACTTGAGAAGGAAGGTGTGTTTGGTTAGCCATATTGTGCCATCATTGCCAAACAAGTCTTATGCCTCAATTCTCACTCCCCTATTAATTATTTGCTCTTAATGTAGGTTTCATTTATTTGAAATTATTTTGGATAAGTTGCAATCACTTCTTTGACGTTTGATACAATTATTTATATTATTTTCTTGTTTAAAAAATTACATATAATTTTTTGATATTTGAGAAATTATATAGTCTTTGAATGCAGCTTTGAAATTATCAGTTTCGTAATTACTGTATCTTTTTTTTAAAAAGAGAATCAGAAATAATGGATGAATTTTTTTTAATAATTATAAACAAATTATCCAATTAGTTCATAGAAATATCTTAGAAAATTAAAAAAATAAGTAAAATTATAATGCATAGTCTAAAAGGCATTTTAGTCAGTTCACCATAAAAAATGAATGGAGACCTACGATTGATAAATTCAAGGGGTGATGGGCATTAATAATTTTTGAAATAAAACGACGAGATGTTTATAATTATGTAAAAATTTAGAAAAAATTGTTATAATTTATCCAATCTTACATCGTTTTCAAAGTTATTATTAGAGTTGACCAGCCAAGTACATTGGCACACATATGTATGTATATAGATGTGAATTAGGATGTCTCTTCATGATGATGATATGAAGGAACAAGGTTCCATCTCAACATTGTCCATTCTATTATCAATTATGTACCCAAATCTACACAGCCACTATATGACTAACACAAATTTGTTTTAAGGCTAATTATACTGTTTTTTTTATAAGTTTTGGTGTAATTATATATAAATTTTTATAATTTATAAAAATTTTATATAATACTGATAAAATTTATTTTTATTTAATAAATAAATCCATTTGTTAATCAAAATTAATTAAATTTAGTAATATCAACCAAAAACAAAATTTTGAATGAAAGTTCGTATTTACTTCGATTGACTTATTAGTATCCTTATACATCTTCACACACTAATGCATGTGAGGAGGTATATTTTCACAACTATAATTCGAAAAGATTTGTTTAGACTTATGCTCGAGGTAAATATAAAATTTTCATTCAGCTTTTTCTGCTTAATTCAACAAATTTCATAAATTTTACTGACAGATGGATCTATTTATTGGACAAAGATAAATATCAGAGCTATTATGTGTAATTTTTCAAATCTCAGAGGAGGTGTTATCATGAACATCCATTATCATTGTCAAAATTGAAGTGCAAGAACTAATTAATCATGATTGTGCAATAATTGTAATTGGTATTTCTGTATACGAGCAAAAATAATAACCATTGTTAAAAACTATAGCAAATATTTTTTATAATGGTCCGAAAAAATAACAAATACTTTGGTCATAGATAAAATTATGTTAAATTTCAGAGGATGTGAACGTAAAATACCCTAAATCTTAACTAATCGAATTTAATTGAATAAGATTCGGTTTTATTACTGCATCATTCAGTACACTTAAACTTAAATACTAATTTAATACATTAATATTAGGGATAATTACATTTACACCCCTTCACCTATGGTCTATTTACACAAATCACTCCTATATTTTAAAAATTACCCATACACCCAAAAAAAATATTAACATTATTTCACAAACCACCTCTAATTTGAAAAATTATATATACGCCCATTAAAAACATCAATAATATTATACAAAGTACCCCATTTTTTGGCTATCAAGGATGGTTTATGTAATTATGCGATAGACATGGGAGATTTGTATAAGGGGAAATTATTTTAAATTGTGGAAAAAAAAAAGAAAATTAGAGATTTGGAGTGGTTTGGGAGGCTTTAAAGATTTAAGTGGCACCGCATTTTGCACAATTTTGATTAAGGAAATTTTTTTTATAACTTATCGCGGTGGCTCCTTATACTAGAAAAAAAATATATATAATAAAGGACTGTCACACCGCGCTTAAGTAGCGCGGTGACAGTCAACTTTTCAGCCGCATTATTATCTGTGACACCGCGCTAAGGTAGCACAGTGACAGGTAACTTTTCAGATGCATTATTGTCTGTGACACCGCGCTAAGACAGTCAATTTTTTTACATTATTGTCTGTGACATCGCGATTTCTTATCGCGGTTTTTTTAGCTATTATAAATCGGATTCCATTCTCACATTCATACACACTGAAAAATCAAACTCAAAAGCAGCCTCCAAAAAATTCAACCTTTTGCAATATTCGTATGCTTTTCGTTTGTATTATACAACTCTAATAATGCCCTCCAGTGCCACAACGTGGACGTCTTCTGTTTCTTTGAGGCGGATTATCATCTCTGTGGTCACTAGGTGTGTTCAACTCGGTGCCTTCGAATGGAACCGGTGATGCAACGTATTATCTTTGAATTTGCGGGTTAACATTATGTGTAAACATATCATCAAATGATGGCATGTATGGAGCATATGGAGTGTAAACAGTCGATGGACCTGCTTCCGGGTAAATACTCGATGGTCCGACCTCTGTGTAAACAGTAGATGACCTATGTTCTGCTTAAACACTTTAACGATCAGCCTTTGTGAATGCACTGCCATGAGCTGTGTCAGCCGGTCCGACTCGAACACTTGGATATCGTGAATTGGAAAAGTTCATAATTCACGTCTGATCGTACGGGCTCGCGCTCGAGTTTCTCTTGATGACTGTTGATCATCTCCGGAATTTTCACAGTCTATCACTAGCTGCTCCATTCTATTATACTGGTAAACAAAATTGTATCTCGGTGTACGCATCTTGCTAAAATAAATGAACATTAAAAAAATACAAAGTGCTTACCACATATTCCCGATCGCGGGTGTCTGTTGGTCGATAGCCCGACGTGTAAGTTGATAATATATTATGTGAAATTTGGACCCGAGTAATTTGGTGATACCAGTTCATATAGTCAGGAACAGTATCATGACCGCCTGTAATAATGGGTCCATCCACCACCAGTGATTGAACATCATTCCATTTTGCAATATAGTCCGAGTGAAACGTTGCCCAGTCTACGTCTTGACGTCCCCGATTGTCTATTGTATGTAAACACTGTTCACTTATCGATAGGTTTGGGGGATGTCTTGCACATAACCAAATTAGCGGAGAACCCTCTCCGGGTGATGCATCTCCACCAGCGAATAATTAATCAATGTGCAGCGTATATTCCACGGTGTGCGCGTTGCATAAAACGACACTGCAAATTTATCGGGTGCATTACCATCATACGGAGTCCAAATAAATTACAATACCATATAACTCAATCAATAATTTTTGAAAGAATCCCAAAAAAAATACACTATACGTAAAAATTCAATCGCAACGGTGTACCTCATTTGATTTCATACGATCCAACAATGTTCCTTATTATACGTAGAGCATTGTGCGCCATATGCGTACGAGATATATGATACGACCACCTAAAAGCAAAATTAAGAAAAATAATTGAAATTAAAATTCTTTATAACTATATAAATAAATAAAAATGTTCATATCGTGCAGCATATGGAGGGATAGGCAGGATGTTTTCAGGGTCCATTATGGTTGACACTAGATTTGAAGTATCATTCGAGGGAATGGATGAAGTGTTATGATACGAGACCATGCTCAAATCTGTAATAACTGCATGACATCACCAATATTAGTTTTCCCTCGTTGTGATGTTGTACACAGCTCCCGATATAGATAAGCCAACACTACTGAACCCCAATTTATCGTCTATGTTCTCCATTGCCGTAGATACAACAGCAACACGGTGTTCCCTGTAGCATCAGCACACAATACCCCATCGAGAATGCACATGGCATATATACGTGCCTCCTGTAATACAACCTCAAACGGGCTATCTTCATCACATGTATTTTCCAGTAAATATTCATGTAATATTGTTAATTTTATTCTTGACCATCTGAAAGCATTTTCATTTGGCATAAAACCCAACCATTGATGATAATAATTTTGCCACCATTGAGTATTATACCTTGTATCTACCCCAGTAATAAGATTACCTTCCCCCGAAAGTGCCCAGATGATAGCGATGTCCCGAAGTGTTACAATTGTCTCGCCGATCGAGAAATAAAAAGTATGCGTCTCGGGACGTCATCTCTCCACTAATGTAGTTATTAAGTGGGTGCCAATCTCAATATGCCCACACTGTAAAACATCAAGAAACCCCATATCCTGGAGCACTTACAAAACACGAGTGTGACGTGGGACTAGTTGAAGGATGCGAAAAAAAAGCTATGTCATCGCGTCGTACGGATAAAGTTGTATCCGGAGCTCCGGACACATCTTCCGACCGATGATTTAACTGCCCATACAAAACACTTGTATCAATAAGGCCAAAATTAGCCATAATCACTCAAAATTTTTTGAAAGAGAAAGGTGCAAAAGCTTGAATGCAATGGTTGTGTTGTGCAAGAGCAAGAACGCAATGGTTGTGCTGTGCAAGAGCAAGAATGCAGGGGGAAATATGTAGATGTTGTGGTGTTGTGGAAAAATTTCAATTGCAGCTCACATTTAAATAGTGTGAGCTGCAATGCTCACGGGCCACACTTAAACAAGTGTGGCCAAAAGGGGTGCCGAGCCACCGCGTTTACAGCCAGCGGTGGCTCAGCACCTGAAAAAGCAGCCTGCAATTTTGCAGGCTGCTTTATTTACCACCGTTTTTTTTCCAGACTATTTTGTTCTTTTTTAATAAATTATTATGCCACCGCAGTCAGTGACTGCGGTGGCTTATTTTATTATTTTCTTTTTGTTACCACGGTCAGTACATGAAAAGAAAATTTTAAACAAAATTGTGGCACCGCCTTTTGTAAACGCGGTGCCACTTAAATCTTTAAAGCCTCCCAAACCACTCCAAATCTCTAATTTTCTTTTATTCTTCCATAATTTTTTCTTTTTTGTATAAATAGACCATAGATTAGGAACGAGTTACTATTATAATAGATAAAATTTACATTTTTGGTCCTGTAATTTTAAATTATTAACATTTTTTTATCGTGTAACTTACTCCATTTACACTTTTAGTACTTTTGTTGACGAATCTAATCCTCAATATCTCACATTTTCTCCTTTTTTTTTGGAAAATTTAGTCTTATATTAATAATTTTAATCATAACGACTCATAGTTACAGGACAAAATGAGATCTATTACAGTGTGAAAGGAACCAAAATTGTCAATAACAAAATTATATTTGTTAAAAAAAAAAGAGACTAAATTTGAGATATTGATCACTAAATTCATAAAAAAAATTAAATATATAAATAATGTAAATTATACGATCCAAAATACTAACTACATCACATTACAAAATCAAAAATATAATTTTGTCACTACGAGAGGTAAACTATATACCCACGTCTACTTATGAAATGATTTCACAATATATCATATCAAAGCGTGTCAGTGTCATCTCAACTAATTCTCATGATGGAATGAGACATTGTACAGATATACATCAACGTCCAAGATGATGAAGATCATGATCAAGATCAACGTCACACGTCCACGGGCGATCCTGTCGCTATATCAATTTCGCATTAATGTTTATCGGAAAATATAACATATGGTAACGTCAATTTTGATCATTGATTCAAACTAGCCACTATCAGGCCTTCAATTTTCTACATATATATTACCAACCACAAAAAAAAAAAAAAAAAAGGAATATATAATAATTTTCTTAATTAAATTTGTGGTATGTGAAAGTCTGAGAGCAATAGTCATCATTATACATTTTCTACTTTTTTTTTTTAATTTTCTTTTGAAAAAAGTATTAATTCCAATTATAGTCTAACTTTTTTATTTTAAAAATTATTTTTAGTAACGAAGATGTTGCTCGATCACTGCCACGAGTCTACACTCATCTAACCTAACTTTATATCAGTTTCAGCTAATGTTTTTGGTAAATTACAAAGGACTGTACTGGGATTTTAATATAATTATATATTTTTTTTTATTTGAAAAGTTATAAATATTTTTTTGATCTTAATGATTGTCTAAAAAATACTTTTTCATGACACCCCATTATAGGAGAGTATTTATTAGGCGGTCGTTAATTTCAACGGATATTTATAATATTTTTAAAAAATAATGAAATATTTGTAATTCTATCAAATCTCGAGGGAATCATTATAGTTTATCTAATATTTTAACAAACGATTCATTAGAAATAAATAGATTTATCCCTTACATAACGAACCACGACAACTTATAAACAATGTCAGACCAATATTATCGATTACAACTTAATAAACTAATGTGAAAGCTCATGTTTTGGGCATAATTATTCTATATTTAATCAGGGTTTCAGATCAAAGTATCTGATATTATTATTCGTTACAGTTAAATTATTTGTTGTGGTTTTTTTAGCCATATTCGTCTATTGAAACAACAATTAATAATCGTCACAGAAAATAATAGTAATTTTTTATTCTTAATTATAATAATTAAATATAATAAAAATATATCAATGATTATTTATTGTACTAAATTAGTTACTCATTTATATATATTCCCTTTTCATTTTTTCTTAAAAAGAAAAGGGAAAATATTTAGGAGGCGGACAGGGACAAGCCATCCACCTTAGACAGGAAGCAAGAAATTCGGTGGTTCTTTATTTATTTATTTTTTTCAAAAATTAATAATATAAGTATGTACATATGTATGTGGATGTTTTTCTTTTTCTACTCGTAATTTTATACTATATATGTTATCCCAAGAATATATTTTATGTATTATATTAAATTAAAAAAAAATGAGAAATTTGTAGTTACTATTGTTGTCATATTCCAACAACCTACGTACCCCAAATACTGTATTATTAATTAATTAATTAAGTAATAATTGATTCCCAGTGAAATGTTTTCTCCCCAAACCAAAAAACCGCAGAATTTTTGTCGTCCTGTCGACAGATTTTGGCGCATTGGAGAAAATGATGGTTGGTATGTTGCACCTGCACTTCCACTTGTCCCTTATATTTAATTTCAAAATCTTATCTGCTCTAAGGGAGATGACTATATATATTTTATTTCTTTCTACCCTCAATTTGGATATATTTAGTAATAAACTTTGTGGAGGTGACGCTTTTACCCCTATACAATCGCAGGAATCATCCCTCCGTCGTAGTTCATCCTTCTCGTTTGAACAAATAAGAAATTTAAAAATAAGGAAAAGAATCATTCCTTCCGTTGGTGGTGGACTGTTGGAAAATATCGACTTGAACTCATAATCTTTTAATTGTGAAACCTTATTAATTGAGTAAGGTCTCGTTAGCCGTACTTTTTTATTTCTACATATGCAACTTCTGTATGACCTCCACATGAATTATTGGTACCTTGAATTAAATTTAGGGTAAATTGCAGTTACTTCTCTTAACGTTGACATGATTATAACTATGTTTCGTTTTGAAAAATTATAAATACAACATTCAAATAGAAAATGATTATGTAGTCCGTAGATAGTGATATGATAATTACTGTTGTAGTTGGCATGTTTAAGTTGCTAATTCGTAACAACATTTAATCTAAATATTGGATGTCAATTCAAAGTGAATTCGTAGATTAGATTGAGTAGAAAAGAGAAAGTGGTGTTGTCGCACATAGGAATATGATTGAGTGATTTGGGTTTTTGATGAGGATATAAGGTAGATGTGGAGGTTAGAGTGTACTTTTAATACTCATCGTTGTCCCACATTGGAACTTTATCGAAACCTTATATTGAGTTTAAGGTTTAAATGTAGTTCGAAATATTTTGGGAACTAGGCGGAACATTGGAAAACTCCACACATGCGCCACCGCTTGCTCGTTTTGACCCGGCGTAGGCGATAGAACGAATATCTCAATATATATTTTTTTGCAACAAAAACACTTGATCAATCTAACATTAAAAAGATTTTGAATTTTTTGTTTTTAAATATTTAAACTGTCTTTTAACTGCTAATTCAGTTTATGGATTAATAAAGGATTTACTTAATTTGGAATTAAAAGGTTTGAGTACAATATTAAGGTGCATTTTACATTGGTTTAATGTCACATTATGGAAGTTACAACTCTTAACACACCTATATAAGTTGCTGAAAATTCACTTAAAAAACACACCAAGAAAAACAAAAAATATGTCTCCTCTTCAAACTCCTACCCCTCTACAAAATTCGGCTTTTCAGTTTTCCTCTTAACGTAAGTGTGTATCATTGGAGGTAATTTCAGTACAGTACAATACTGGAAAAATAGAATCGTTTATCCTAGGAGAAGTGACTTGTACCTGAAGCATTACATACGGAGTTTCTAATTTTTTTCAAGGCAAGCAAAATTTATTTTTGTGATTCGATTGCAACATATCTTCACCTTTCCAACTAGGCACCTCAAGGTCTTCAATCCCAAACGGCCACTTTACCAGCTTGATAGCTGAACTGCAACGGCAGTTATGAGATAGATGCAAGAAATGAAAGAATTAAGGAATGATCTATCCAGGCAAGCATATTGCTACTATTATCTAATTGGAAGATAAAATGCACAACTCCAGTAGGAGAAAGAAGTCCTAAAGTTTGACGACGAGGTTGAGTTAAATCAACTCAATCAAGAGAACCATCAGCTTCAATGAGTTAACAAAGCTCATAGAAACTCTACATCACCAAATTGAGAACATCCTAAGTATCCAGAGGAGGACCTAATAGAATATCTCGAAGAGGGTGATGAGCTGACAAATTGAAGCATTATCAAATGAGATGTATATCCAGTTGATATTAATGAGTTGTCACTGTAAAACTCGTGTAAGCTAAGTTTACTGTTTTATTCTATTCACTATATTTGCTTTAATGTTTCATTGATCATTTTCAATATATTACAATGAAAGTGGCTTCAATACACCATTTAGTATGTTTTCATACTTGCCCCTAAAAGCTTTGTTTTTAACAATCTTGAAGAAATTGGAGTGTATTGAAATGAATGAGTTTCTAAAACAAAGTCATTTACTTGGATTTGGTTTTTCTTTAGAAAAACACATTTGGTAAAGGCAAGGTCAAGACAAAACAAAGAAAATCAAAAGCACATAAACCATGCTGAAATAGTGAGATGGTTGTACACTATGTCAAGAAATGTCCTTCTTTAAAAGGTCAAACCTAGGCAGTTATTAACATGATTGTGGTGGTTCTTGCAGTGGTAACACCTCAGAAGAAGCTGGAGTACATATGTATCCACACAACCCAATGTACTAACTGGTCATGAACTGTTTCATAAGGTTGATGTACTTAGGCATGCTGGTGCTAACAAATTGTGGTGTCTCATCAAACCAATAATGAAAATAACAATGAGCATGTGCAACTTAAATGTATTATGTTTAAAATTGAAACAGAAATTCAAATTGATAAGAAACTTAAACGACTAAAATTTGGTATGAGAGGAGAATATGAGTTGAGTTCTTTTAGTGAATATTGCAAAACTTTGGCAACTCTTCATATTCACGTTTGGCTAATGGAATAGTAGAACGGTTTTGAATTTTGGATTACCTAAGTACTTGTGGGGAAAGGCGAGTACAACTTGCCATGTTCCGAATGAAGTTCCTCTGAAATAATACACATACTCCTGTAGGATTCTGGAAAGAAATACAACCGAGACTAAAATACTTTTGAGTGTGGGGTGCTTTGCAAAAGTGCTAAGCCCTAAACCCTTGAATACAACAGAAAGAAATTAGGCCTTAAGACTATTGGTGCAATTTTTTTGGGCTATGTGGAAACAAGTTATGCCTTGAGATTTTTCTTATTTTTAAATAAGAAATTTTAGGTATGTAGGTCAACACAATAGTCGAATTTTCTAATGCTACTTTCTTAAAGGATGTATCTCCTATAAAATGGAACACCTCTAAGTGTTTCTTTGAATGATTCACTTACCTCCAATTCTATTCTTGATCATGTGGAAAATATAAGAAATATGAGGGTTTATTCTAGTAGTTCTAGTCCAACTCATAAGCAGTCAGATGGACCTAGGCAGAGTAAGAGAGCTAGGATTGTCAAGGATTTTGGAACTGATTAATTCACTTACAGCCTCGAGAATAATCCTATAACCTTCAAAGATGCTATGGCCTTTGAAGTCAAATAGTGGAAGGAAATTTTCAAATGTGAGATTGACTTTATTGTCTTTAATAGGACATGGGTGTTAGCATAGTAGTTAATGGCGCATAGCGCAACATGGCACCAAGGCGTGAGCCTTTTTGAAGGATGACACAAATATAAAAATTAATTTAAATATTTATATAATTAGTAATTTTCAATTTAAACAATGAAAAATAATTAAATAAGACTTTTGACAACCAATTCAACAATAAAAAAACTTCATACAATTAAAACCAATAATGTTAAAGCATTAAATGATAGAAAAAGGGCCAAAGATTTGAATAAATCCTAAATAGTTTATCAAAAGACAAGTAAACCTAAAATCTAATCATCTGATTCTACTAGATGATCTTCACTTCCTTCTCCATCATCTCCATGTTCGTCAAATTTATACTTAGCCTCTTTCATCAGTATCATTGAAGTTTTCTTCTTCCTCTTTTTCTTCTTTGTCAACAAGATTTAGACGTTGTCCACTAGATTTAGATGAAGTAGATGCTTTTTCGGTTGATTTTGAAGAAAATGCCTTTGATGTGCCCCCTGGTTCTTTTGTAGATCAAGATCGAGAGTTATAAACATTTTCATTAACCCCAGCAGCTCGTGCAACATCACCCCAAGTCTAGTCATCACCCTCAAATACAATAGCATTCTCTTCATCATTATCAATAGTCAATCCCCCTACAACCATTCATTAGTCTCATCTATTTCATTCAAGGAGAATTGGATCTATTATATCACGTGCATCATATCGTCGCCTCACAGCTTTATTATACTTGATAAAAACTAAATCATTCAAGCATTTTTTCTCCAATTTATTTTCTTTTCTTAGAATGAAGTTGCATAAATTTAAATTACTAAATTAGTAACATTTAAAACAAATTATATCTTCTAAATACCAATATATAAGTTATAGAGTATACCTAAATGTGAATTACTTACATGTTAAAAAACACTACAATTTTGCTCATAGCTAATGAACTTCAATTAATGCTCAAAATTTTGATGGCAAAAGTTTGAAAATTTGGAGTTGATGCTCCAAAATAAGACCACCATTCAGCTAGTACTTTCAAAAATTAGGAAACTTAATATAAGTATTAAAAAATCAACATATTTGATTTGTAAAATAATTTTCATTACCTAGTGCTTTTGTAGCTCTATGTCTGTTTGCAAAAATTGTCCCAAAAAGTGCTTCTGCTTTTTTGTACTTCGAAAGCTCATTAACAATCTTACCTTGCAAGTTAGTAATTGGAACCAACCTCAGAATGCAAGCATATAACCCTTGCATAACCTTTTCATCCTGATCTACATTAGGATTTGCATAGCAGAACTTCGGTTCAAATAGTAACCAGCTGCATGTAAGGGTCTATGAAGTTAAATGCTCCATCTAGTATCAATCAACTCAAATATATCTTTGTACATTTCTTGAATATTGGAAAATCAAGCATCAATAGCTTCCTTGTGTCTATCCATGGCTTTATAAATATAACCATTTGGTGGTTTTCTTTCACCATCTACCCATCGAAACATTTTGACTAGTGGACCAATAACTTTAATTATGTAAAGAACATGATTATGAAAGGAAGGTTTCAAAATATAGCTTGCTACTAGTTTACCTCGTGCTTCTCTCGCATACCTACTCGTCAAGTTCCCCTTCTGAAAATGAAATCGCTTCAAAGTCAAGAATGTAGAGGCAAAGCGAGTTTTTGAGGGTCTACATCTCTATAGTCTTAGTAAAATCTCTCATTATGTCTAAGAGAGATGGCCTATTATAAATATAGACATTAATCATCACATCATGCTCATGCTCATATGTATTCTTCAAATTAGGAAGTTTGAAGATATCTTCAAACATCATATCTATACAATGAGCTGCACAAGGCGACCTGTATAAATGTGGGTATTTTGCTTCCAACAATAATCCTGGTCATTGAATAATAAATAATAAGTAAAAGATACTATGGGTGTATGCCTATAAATTAATTTTAAAATAACTCTCACTAGCTAATACGTTTGTGCTTGCACTATCTGACCACTTGAATCACATCTTTCTTCCCAACAGGCTGCACGTACTTATTCAGCAACTCAAACATTTTAGCACCCGTCTGAGCATATGATGATCCATCCACAAATTCTATGAATTTGCTGCCTTTTGGGCTACTCACCCGAAAATTAATAAGTTTCCTTTGTTTTGTATAAGTCCAACCATCTACTATTAATGAGCAACCGTACTTAGCCTTAATCACAAGTTTGTTCCAATTCCTTCTTCAAATACGTTACATTAGCCTCATGACAGCTAAGGGGTTTCATACCAGGGTCGTACTGGCCAAAGGTTTCGACTAGTGGCCTAAACTATCAGCTCCTACAGTATTAAATGGGATGCCCGTATCATAAACCCATTGACAAAACTTTTGTACGACATACTCCCTCATTTTCTTTCTATTTTCATCAAACCATTTCCCACAATCTTTACTTTTCCTTTGTTTCACTAACTCATTAGCATCTTGCATGAAGTACAAGTCAGGAGGACCTGTTAGTCTTTGGGACTTTTTGTTGCATCTTTTATGCAACAAATTCAGATGAGCCTCCTCCAACAGAGAAACTAGATGAGTGCTTGCCATGATTAATATCTTTCTGCTAAGATTCCCATTGCTCTTATTTTTCAGCAATATCATCTAACTGAAGAATTGCATCCATTTGCTCTTTCAATTCTTTCTTTTTTGCCACATATTCTCTAATTTCAGCCATCACAGGACATTTCATACATGGTTTAGAATTACAAAAACCACCAGGAAGATGTTGCTTGTGTCTCGTATTCCCTCCTTTATTTAGCTTTCCACCAAAGTTACACTTGACAGTGTTTGTGTTGGTAGGATCAGGTAAGGATGCATAGTTCTATCCTAGATCCTTTTGGTTTGAACATTTAGACATTCTTAATTCTTGAATAAAGATTAATCTAAAAAAAAAATGGATGTATTATATGAGAAAAAGTAATTTAATTCACCATAAAATAAAGAAATATATGTAGTCTAAAGATACTTATATTATTTTTATTTTTTTTTTCAGAAATTCAAATTAATCAATAATACTTATATCTTTTTTTTTTAAATTAGAGAAGCAATTTAGAAATTAAAATTTTAAAAATATGTAATAACTCTATATATTATCCTAAAGTATTAAACTAAAGCATATAGTTGAACTACTCAAGCATAGCATACTTTAAAATTTAAAATTTAATCAATAAACAAATAGTAAATAAATGAAAGTGATATAAGAAAAGAAAAAACAAATGTAGAGTAAGTCTATGATTAAGAGATGAAAAGAAAGAAATAGAGTAGGATAAGAAATAAAGTAGAGACAAAATAGAAAAGAAAAACAAAGAGAAACGGGAATAAGGAACAGGGAAGAAGAAAAAGGGAAAGTATCAGGGTTGGGCTCAGCGACAACAAAAAAGAAATAAAATTTACTTGGTGGTTGGCGGTGGCGCAACAGTTGTGACAAGCAACAGCAGCCGGCGGCCGGCGGCGGCGGTGGCTAGTGGCAACCAACAGTTGTGTCTCTTGACTCTTGATTCTCTCTTGAAATATTAGAATTCAAGTTCTAAACATGCATGTAGTCAGTAGAGCTGAAAAAAATAATTAAATTATTCGATACTCGATTAAAATCGATCGATAAAAACTCGTTTGAACTCGATTTGTGAAATTTAACAAACCACTTGAGCTTAATTCGATTAGTACAAAAATAGTAAAATATATCTAAAAATATCAAATTACTCAAGCTCGACTCAAGTTTAATCTAATTAAAGCTCGTTTAAGCTTGACTAGAATAATAATCAAATCAAATTCAAACACAAATTTTGAAGCTCGATAATAACTCAAACAAACTTGAACAATAATGTGTTTGACTCGACTCAAATCATTTACACCCGTAACAGTAAGCAGTCCAATAGTCACAAGGAGTTTACATTACCTTCTTTCCTTATTTTATATGTCTATTAGGAGTTTTTTTAAAATTTTAATAGGCCCAGACCTTGGGCTTAAAACGGCCTGGGCTCACAAATGTGCGCACCATGGCAGCGTCTGGTGCCACTAATTACACAGGATGTTAGTCTATCTACCTTCAGAGTATACTACTACTAGAAGTAAATAGATTTTCAAGTCTGATGAGGCTGTAGATGAGTATAAGACTAGATTGGTGGCTAAGGGGTTTAAACAAAATGGGAGAATAGACTATACCTATTCTCTGACTCGGTTGACTGTGGTGTATAATCTTTTGGTTCACTAACTAGATATGATAACGACATCCTACATACTGAACTCATAGAGGATGTATATATGGATCAACTTGGGGGACTTTTAATTCATGGTAACAAGTGAAAACTGTGTAAGCTTGTTAAGTCACTTTATGGACTAAAACAAACTCCCTTACAATGGCATGAAAAGTTTATAAAATGAGTCTGCCTTTTGGTTTTTATGAGAACGAGAAATGACAAAGTGTATAAAACGTAAAGGTTAAAAGGGATAGTGTAACCATTCTATACCTGCATGTTGGTAATATTGGTCCTGTAGGATCCAACTTAGAAATTATTACCGAAACCAAGTTGTTCGTAAAAAATAAGTTTGAAATGAAGGATGAGTGAGGCAAATTTTAATTCATACCATTAAGTTGATTCGATCAACTAATGGTATAGCGATTTTTCGTTCCCATCATGTTGAGAAAATTATTGATAAATTTGGCTATATAGAATAAAGAGTTGCAAAATCACCATAGGATCCTTCTGTGACTCATTTCAAGAATGAAAGTGGTATGTCGGTTGCATTTGTTAGGAATTCTCTAATTATTATGAGTTTACGATATTCAACAAATGGCTAGATTCTAGATACATTTTTTCTTTCTATCTTGAAGTTGGCTAAATAAACTAGTTATCTGGATAAGGACCCATTGGCGAGCTGTGGATAGGGTACTTAGGTACTTTAAGGGTACAAGCAACATTGGTCATTAATTATGGCAGTTTCACTATAGCACTTGAGGGATTAAGTGATGTTAGCTGGATAGCCAAAATTCTAGAGGCAATGGGTGTTCACAATATGTTATTTACCTTCGTGGGAATGTTGCCTCCATGTAGTCTGCAAAATAGACTTTAATAACCCAACCTACCTTGAAGCCAAGTTATGTGAGTTGAATACGACTGAGACAAAGGTTGAATGCTTGTATGGGTTGTTATTACAACTTTCTATTGTTAGTCAACCTCTTCCACCTATTGCAGTATATTGGGACAGTCAAACCATAGTTGCAAAAGTTAGGAGTTGTAAGTACAATCAACAGACTAAAAGACTCATTCGAGTTAGACTAAAGTTTATAAGAAAATTAGTATCTGATAGACTAATCGTCACTAACTTTGTGTACAAAGGACGATGTGATTGAATCGTTAACGAAAGGATTAGATCTATCATTATTCATAAGTCCAGATTAGTGATGGGATTGAAAGCTCAATAATGACCTATCTATGATAGCAACCCAACCTTCTAAATGGAGATCTCATGAAGAAGGTTCAATGTGGTATTAACAAGTCGTAGAGTATGTTGGGGCACCTAAAATGGACCAATACTTTGTATCTGAAGTCTACCCCCTGTAATTCTGAAGGAGTTCTATATTGCTTGACCCGTACCAGAAACTTGGCCACCCACAAGGTTCGAAGGATCTTCAACAAATTTCTAAGATTATCGAAGGACTAGCCCTGTAAAACAGAGGTTAGCACTCCGATGTTTAATTCAGTAATGGTTTAAGAAGAAATAAAAGGAAAAACTTGAAATAAAGTGAAAATAATGGTGAGATGTGATTAGAAATGATGAATATTCATGTGGAGTTCAAATTATAAGCTTGAAATAGCTAAAAGATCGATAGAGAATAATGCAATAAAGTGAGAGTTTGAAGAATGAGAAATGATGTTGAAGACTGTCCTAGAAACCTGCACAAGACCCCTATTTATAGACTTGTGAAGAATTGGATACGAGATCAATTGCTGAGTATCGTATGGAATTGAAAATCTCTTTGAATTGGCTTTCATTCGCAACAAACCGTCATAATTTGGATAAGTATCAGTTGAGATATGTGAGCTGGACGAAACTCTGCCAAATCTGTCTACAATTTTGAGAATTAATTATCCATAGACTTTCCAGCTGATTTATGCCCAATTTACCTGGAACCACTTGGAGATATTTCAGGGTGATGTGTACAAACGTGTTTGCAAGCTATATGATATGTCTTCCCGACTATATGGCGAAGTGTCCGACTGGATTGGGCTTATTTCTTGGGCATGTTAGTTTGGTAAAATAGCAAGTAAGCCTGTGGGCTTTTCTTTCCTGTTGATGGGCCCTTATCCATCCTGTTGATGAACTAATTGGGCTGTTCAATTTTCCTCTTGAGGCAAGTAAGTATTTTTCAAGGTGTTTTTCAGTATTATTGAAAAAGTAGAATCGTCCTATCATAGGAGAAGTAATGATGTACCCGAAACACTGAATACAGAGAGTTTAATTTCTTCAAGACAAACAAAATTTGACACTTCACAATCTTCTAACCCAGACGACCACTTTACAGCTTGATAGCTATTTTGCAACGGGAGTTATGAGACAAACACGATGAAATGGAAGAACTAAGGAATGATCTGTCCAAGCAAGTGTATTACTACCACTGGTATCAAAGGGTGGTATAGAACTGGAAGATAAAATGCACAATTCTAATGGGAGATAGAAGCTCTAAAGTCTGACCATGACTATAAGTTAAATCAACTCAATCAAGAGGACTATCAGCTTCACAACAAGGTGAGAGGGCTCAGAGAAACTCTAAAACACCTACTAGAGGAGCATCCTAAGCATCCAGAGGAAGATTCATAGGACCCAATGGAATATCCTGAAGAAGATGATGAGTTGACAAATGAAAGCGATATCAACTAAGATGTATATCCACTTGATATAACATGAGTCGTCACTGTAGAACTCGTTTAAGCTAATTTTACTACTTTGTTCTATTCAACATATTTGCTTTAATGTTTCATTGATTGTTTTCTATATGTTTCAATGAAATTGGCTTCAATATACCGCTTACGTCTGTTTTCAATACTTGCCACTAAAAGCTTTGTTTCCAAGTCCGTTCGCGATAAAAATTAAATAAAAACCTAACACCTAGCAGAGACTAATGAAATAAGCTCATTATTAAATGAATGTTAAAATAAAGGGAATATTTATAATTTTCAAACAATCAAAAGTATTTATAATTATATCAAATTTCATCGAGGGTGGATATAATTTACCCATAAACTTATATCTTATATATTTGTATGCAGGAAGATAAAGCATCTACCGGAAAGACCTCTCCCTCCTCTATAATGGAATTTTTGCTCTACCCCTTCGAATGTCAAGAAAAAAGAAACAAGACCATGAATGCACACGATCAATATTCATGAGCTATTCTCATATATCTATTGACAGTCAATCTTCAGTTTTGACTGATGTGTGGACCATACTTAGGCTATCTCAAATGAACTGTCTAGTGTCTACGAGCATCATCAAAATGGTCAAATAGTCCCAAGATCTTAGAACTTTTCCCTCGGGTCGGTCCAATCCGAAATCAATCTGGGAATTTGCTTGATCGCCATGATCCTCTGATCAAAATTGGATCAATGTTCCACAATAAATTGTATAACTCAGTCATTTCTATAGATCTCGTAGCTCCCAAATGTCAAGGTATATGCTCTTTATTACACTTAATACTTTTGAGTTTTACCTCGTACCCATTATAGGAAGTTCTAACACACATCATATTTAGCCGAACCTAAACTAATTATATAACAAATGTAATACACTTGCGTGTGAATGGTGCTTTGTGGTGTAGGGTTATAACCAAGTTCTTCTAGTGTAGGACTTTTGTAAGCACAAACACATTTGAAAGATTCCGTCAACCTGAGGGACCACAGCAAGGACAGAAACACTTAATCAAAGCCTTAATTTGGCATGCAGATCAACACAAAAAATGAGTTGAGGCTTGTGAAACGACAGGACAGAAAAAGAATGTTATATGGAAGAGTATGCACATACATGCATACATACATACATTATTGAAACTCCAACTACTACAATGTCTCTTGGGATGTACATGCATGCAATGCATCATGACATCAACATCACCACCTGTTCCTCAAACCGTGTCATGAGCATTAATATATCTATCTAATAAGGACACCTTTAATTGAAAGCAGTGATGTATGGATGCCCATACTTGTTCTTGGACCACATGCTTAATCACATCCTTGAACTCTTATCTTCTGTTCACTCCACATATATGCTAATGTCAATACGATTGTTCCAGAAGGAAGAACTCCACTTGCGATGGCGACTACCCACAACTGGATGGAAAAGAGAGGATTATGACACCCCATGTAGATTAATATAGTTGACAAAGTTGAAGTTGTGAGTTTAAATCTCATCCATCTAGAGATATTAATTTACTTTAGTAGTAATTGTTGATTATTATAAGTTTTATCAGATGGTAATAATAATATGCAAATCAATATATTCGTTAATGGTAAATTTATAATATAATGGTAATCGATTCACTCAAAAAAAACAAAGAAAAAAAGGGAAAGAAGTGCGGAGGTGTAAGATAACTAGTCTTGGAGAGAATGTTTAGAACAATGGAAATACGGATTTTTCAGACGTTTGAATCGATTGGTCTTTCAAAGATTTTCAAAGGGAAAAACTTGGATGGGGCTGGACTAATTTACGGGCAGCTGGATTTCCACTCCAAGAAAATTCTAAATATTAACTAAAAAATATAAGTTTTGTAAGATTTTATAATTATTATTATTATTTAAATAATAGGGACTAAGAATAATAATACTACACTATATTTGTTGGAATTCTGGAGTGTCGGACCAAGTAATTACTCTATTATCACATAAACTTATGAACAGAATAAATACCGTCGAGTTTAAAGTGCTAGATATTATCGTTTGGAAAAGTCACGAATTCATCAACATAAGATAAACAATGTTGAAACTAAAGAAATTTAAAAATTAGGAAAAGCAATTATCCCCTCAAGTTAGGCCAAAATACTAAAACAACCCCTACACTAGGCAAAATTACAACTACATCCCCCGCCCAACATTATAGTTATAATTATATTTATACAAATACCTCCTGAAAAATATTAGGCTAGCACTATGTAATTTAGCAAAAGATTGGGAGTGTTTGTGTAATTAGCCTAATCTCAAGGGATGTCAATATAATTTACTCTAAAAATGAATAGATCAATCTATATTCTGATGGTGAAATAAGTTGCAGTTTATTACAATTTTCCACGTACCTTAATTCATATAACAATTTAATTAGTAACACACTCCTTGTGTGAAGAAAGCAGTGTATTGCCACCTCTTATTCAGAAAACATCACCTTCACAGTTGATCACTATAAACAGATGCCAATGCAGCTGCTGATCTCACAACAGAAAAAAGTTTAGTGCTGAGTTACAAAAAGGGCACACACCTTGGAAGATGTCTATACGGCTAGATGTTAAGAAAGTAATGAATCAGTTTTCATTTTCTAGCCATTTATGAGGACAACATTATGGCGCTGCACCGCATTACAAGGTACACTTTAATTGCATGTTCTTTGTCCTGAAAATGAATCCAAACAACTGCACCAAGAAAAAGTGAAAATGATACCTTATTCAAAAGTGTCGAAATCCAGTTATCACTTCTTCGACAACAATGCACTGCATTGTGCCATGATCTTTGATGCCCTAGTGATTGAGTCTGTCATATAGAAGTTGTCGACAGCAGTTTCAAAAGGAGCCTTATCTGGCTTGTCCTTGACCTCAGGTCTCAAGAAAGCACTTGAAAATGCAGCAGGCTCTCTCTCGTCAACATGCAAAAGGTTGGGTGCCACAGTCCTTATTCGGGATCTAATACCACTGAGTGTGTCGTATGGCAGAGGAACACCTGCCACCTCGGACAATGCCCGAATTATTTTCCAGTCATCCCGGGCATCGCCGACTGTTGGGACTGCAGGTACGGTCGTTTGAGCACACCCCTCTGTATTTGCATATGTGCCTTCTTTCTCAGTGAAAGCTGATGCTGGTAAAATTACATTGGCACGATACACACCACGATCACCATGGTGACCTTGGTAAACCACAAAAGCATCATCAGGGAGTTTATCCACGTTCTCATCGTCAGCACCCATCAAGTAGATGAACTTGGCAGATTCAATGCTTTTGTCCGACTCTGGCACAAGCCCAAGGTCCAGAGCAGCAGCTTGGGCAGCATTAAGCAGCAGCACATTGAGCCCATTCCAATCAGGTCGTACTGCATTTATATTTTTGGCAATTGTCTCGACGACTGAGAAAATTGCATCCTTGTCCTTCCGTCCGAATATTCCAGCCCCAATAATAATGGCAGGGTTCTTAGCATTTGATAGGGCAGAACAGAATGGATGGCGTCCCTCAGCAAGTTCAGTTAGTGTTTCAGGGCCTGTGCCAAGATGTTCGTGATCGTAGTTGAAATTAGCTGATGGGCCGATGTAACCAACCTTAGCGTTAGTTGCTCGAACTGTTTTCCGAATTCTGGCATTCACCATGGCAGCTTCTACCCTTGGCTGGCAATTTCATAACGAGTCAAAAGTCAACAAAGAAGAGAGTCCAAAAGAATACTAGACTTATCCATGCAAAAAATAAAATGATATTTGTCCACATTTCAATTTTTTTTTTTTTTTTTCAGTTTCATTAAATTGCTCTGCAATAACAAATCCACCTCATATCTGAGCCAATAGTGTGCATGGATTTTAAAGAAAAGAACAGGGTGTGTGGTTGCAGGTGGAGTGGGGCTTTCCACCATCTTACATCACAACTAGCTCCCACATTCCCTGGTTGCAATCTCCCAGCTCCCAAATTCTCCGCAACTCATTATTCATCTCAATGCCAACTAGATGTGCAACCAATAACCCCAATTAGATCACCCATCACCCATTAGTCTTAATCTTGCTGCCAACACTTTCAATTCTCAGTCCAAATTATCTTAGACATTATCCTACACACAGTGACAGAATTATAAATCGATGTCCTCTAATCAATCCTATCCTTTCTTGCAATCCCCTTAATTATCCTAGAACCTACTAGATTTTTTATCTCCAAAAGATATTATCCAAACTGGAAAATTGGCGCCACCTAGCCCTCATATCAACATTTGTGGGCTACAATTGGTAATTCTCAATAAGAACAAGCAGTTCCATCAACAGCAATAAATCAGTCGTTGCAAGACCTTCAAACTAGTACGTAAAAGTTGAGAACAGATGGCCTTTGAACACCAAAATGACTAATTCAATTGATTCATGCTGAGCTTTGTAAAGAATGCAATAAAAGGGGCAAAAGTGAATCTAAGAATGAGTGTGAACTTGTTTTAAAATCAAAAAATTTGAATGCAGATGCTACAATAACCATCATACACCAATAGCAAGATTGTTACCTGTGTACCAACTAAAAGGAAAACATCTGCTTTCTCCAATCCACTGATGCTAGTGTTCATAATATATCCAGAACGCAGGTCAGCATTTGGACTTGGGCCATTTCCTTCACACCAGATGTTATTTGACCCCATCTTATTTAAGAAGTCCTTCAGTGCCATCATAGATTCTGCATCAGACAGCTTACCAGCAACTCCAACAATTTCCTGTGGCCTAACTTGGTGAATGACCTCAGCGACCACTGCCAGTGCATCACGCCAGCTCACAGCCTTAAAGCGTCCATCTGCACCGCGGATCATGGGATCATTTAGCCTTTGCCTCTTAAGACCATCATAGAAGAAACGTGTTTTATCTGATATCCATTCTTCATTAATGTCCTGCAGATGTGCACCGGGAGACGTACAAAGATGTTTCAGGATGCTGTGAAATGAACTATTATATGGGTAAATGAATTTCTAATTCAAAATATCATGATATTGGTTAAACATAAATGCAGAAAGCATAATGCTGATAACATAAAGACTTACACATCGGAAGTTAATCGTAAAGAGATAATAACCACAGAAAACATGATTAAATTATTTAACCCATGCATTTGAAGACAGTATATGCTTGCATGTCCATGTCTTGCACCTAAGTTTTGATATTAAGCATTTGACTCAATTTCAAAGGAGTTAAACTCCTATATTTAATTGGGATGTGAATGTGCCACGGAAGATTTAACAACAATAACAGTGATGAATATCTCATTTGAACTAAACTCTAGTGACAGTTAAATTCCTAGATCTAATTAAGACATGAAATATGCCACATGGAAGATTTAAGGACAAATTACCAGCAATAGGAATGTAAAGAAATTGAATGATTGTTAAATAATGGACAAATTCACATTAAGCATTTCAATATAATTATATAATACTTGATTGAGCCAAATTAGGTCTTGAAATTTCTTTAGCACTTGGGCCAACAAATCCTACTAGCCCCTGTTTATTAACAAAATCTGAACGAAATAACAACTCAGAAGCTTAAACAAAAATTAGGGTAGATCTCAAATTACCTCATTCAATCGTGGCAGAATCCTCATGACCTCAGGACCTCTACTATCAATGCGAATATTTGAACCAACTGCATCTGTGACATCAATGCTCTCTGTTCCCTTTAGCTCCCAGTTACGGGCTTTAAAGGCAAAAGGCTTTGATGTCAGAGCGCCGACAGGACAAATATCTATCACATTCCCCGACAATTCACTTGTCATAAGTTTTTCTACATAGGTTCCAATTTCTTCTCCACTGCCACGACCCAACATGCCGAGATCTTGGACACCAGCTATTTCTGTTGAAAACCTCACACATCTATTTGATAACCATGCCCATATAAAAACACAAGCCATGAGTCAATACTGATTCCAATTGCATATGTTTCTTCATACTCAGAATAAATAACTTTAATATGCCAGATAAAATTATTTACAAGTAGGCCAGCAGGTAGGAGAAGGAAAAGATGATAATACTTAGGAATGATGAAACATTTCTTTTCATTAAATGACATCACCT
The DNA here is from genome assembly GCF_000512975.1 of Sesamum indicum. Classification (NCBI taxonomy): domain Eukaryota; kingdom Viridiplantae; phylum Streptophyta; class Magnoliopsida; order Lamiales; family Pedaliaceae; genus Sesamum; species Sesamum indicum. The sequence goes on from NC_026152.1 coordinate 4,446,614, forward strand.
AGATAGTCCCAAGACTTCCTTTTGTTTTCTTTGAGCTTATTTTCACTACTATTTCTTATAAAAAAATGGGTTCAAGAAGCTGTGCTATATAAGCAGAGTTATAGTAAAAGAAATTATGAACATAAAGCAAGTCCTAAACATGCAAACTGTTTAACATCACGTAGTTATTGGGCTAAAGATAACAACTATGCAACATAAACCTCTTGTAGCCAAAAGCTCAAGCTTTATCCAAAAACTACCAATCAGCTAAGTCTCTTTGTTAGGCTTCTAGGTTCATGCTAATAAATGCAATAAAAACACTAGCCAAGACTTATTAATTTATACCTTTAGCCTGGTTCAAAACTTCACATAAGGTGTTTATTTATTTCATATGACGTGTTTGGTTCTTGCCACTTGATACAATATACACAGAATTTGCAGCCGTGGTCAATATACATCTCCACAGCAAGACATTGAATAGAAGCACAAATACGTAGATCCACACCTTGTGCACTGGATACACCGAGTCATCACAGTCTTCACCAATGGGCCAAGGTTCTTATCAACTACTGATCTCTTCATTTCAGTAAAACGACCTCGATCAGAACCAAAAGCCATAGACTGATCCTGGAGATCGCACTCTCCTCCCTGATCACAAATTGGGCAGTCCAGTGGATGATTCATCAAAAGAAACTCCATCACCCCTTCTCTTGCCTTCTTTGCAAGAGGTGTATCAGTCTTGATTTTCATTCCTGGGGACATATTGTACAAACAATAAAGTCGGAAGAAATGAGTGACATAGGACGAGTCAAAGACAATCAAATGAAGAAGGTGATTGCCATAGTTTGTGCACTTTAAGAGCCAAACATACAACATGAATGATCAAACAATAGAAATCCCAGCAAAACTACAAACGTCTTAAGCATCCTAGCCATTACTCAGATCACCCAGTGGGAGATGAAGACTCCCAATAGAAGTTCATTTAAGACTTGATCATCTTTGTCAATAATACCAAAGTCCGGTATATGGATATGAACCAACGGCAGTGTGCATGCACATCCTCATATGTCATCTCTCTCTCTTAATTCATACATATAATATCTCATGGAAACTGGTAAAAGAAGTAAATCTCACATCATTTCATCTGTTTAGGACCATATAAAGCTCATATTAACAGTGCAGATACCATGAACAATTACTTCATAAAAAGACCAAGAATTTCCCCTTAAACAAGAAGAAAAAGCAGTAAAACAAAGCAAATCTAATAGGCTTATTAATCTGTTAGAACAGTAATGCAGCTAACAGTACTACCGATTTCATAAAATTCAAGGTTATTCTTCATATTCAGATCATAAAAGCATTAAACTTGACAGCGTTGACGACATTTACGACATTCAGTCCAATCTAGATTAAACCACCAAAAAGACCCGAAATTTTAAGCATCACCAACAAAGCCAAATTAGGCATTCCACCAGATGGTCAACATTCAAGAACACACAAAATCAGAAGCATACCTGGGAGAGCTGGCATGGCGCAGGAGGCGACCGGCTTGGGCGATTTCTCGACCTCGACAAGGCACATGCGGCAGTTTCCGGCGATGGAGAGGCGGTCGTGATAACAAAACCTCGGGATATCAACACCGGCGACCTCGCAGGCCTGAAGCACTGTCATTCCCTTAGGGATTTTGACCGGGTACCCATCGACGAACACCTCGATGGCGTCATCCGGGTTGGGGAAGTGGACCCTAGCGCCAGCCACAGGAGTCCTCTTCGGGAGATCTGGTTCAGGCGGAGCCTCCACAGCAGCTGCTTCGGAGTTGTGAAGCTCCGGCGTGGAGACGACGGCGCGACGGAGGAGGAGGCGATGGGGTTTGGAGGCCGTGAGCCCGGTAGATCGCAAAAGGGCCCGAGAAGCGAGTTGACCGAGTCCCATTTCAGTGGTTTCACACGATTACGCTCCCGGATTGCTGGGAGAAGCGATTTTCAGAAGTCGGGGGGAGTGAGGTGCTGCAGCGTGTGGTTGTGTTCTCCACAATTTCATTTTGGAGAGGAGGATCCGTATTCATATGGGTGTCGAGTAAATGGGTACAGGTAGTCAAGTCGGTAGCCCACTCGGCTCATGGGCCTGCCAAAATAGGGCCCAATGTGAATGGGATCAAGTTTAGATTTAATTACATTTAAACTCACTCTAAATATACCAAATTATACTTTTAAAATAAAAAATTAATATCACACTTTTAAAATTCTTGGTCGGAAGTTATATTCTTCTATTATGGTTTAAATATAAAATACCAACATAAATAAGAAAATTCATAAATTTTTATTTTATCCCTCATTCACCATTTCGTATAATTTATTAACAAAGAACGTATATACATATATAATAAATAAAATAGTGTAACTGTAATAAAATATTATTCTTAAATTATTTCCATTAAATAAAAAATAACTGTTGATGAATAAAAAATTAATTATATTATTAATAATTTATATAGAATGTTGAATGAGGTGTAAAATTATAAAGTCATGTAGTTCTTTTGCTCAAGTCTCAAAAGGGATGCAAGATTTATTTTAAAAGTTTTGTTAGGGAAAAGTGTAATTTCATATTTTTAGAAAAATTGTAAGCGTAATTAAACCCAAATTTTAGTTATGTTCCTAAGCTCCGAATAAGTTTCATAAATAATAAATTTTCACGAATTTTTCATATGTAAATTGAATGTGAAAATACTAAGTACAGAAATTGAAAGATTCATGTCAAGTTAGCGATATGACTTATAATATGATGTTATGACATTACTCACATCACTTAATATTTGTTATGGGAAAAATGCAAATAATTCCTATGTGACAATATAAATGTGCAAATTACTTTTTTATAAAAAAAAAATACAATAAGTTACTTTTCAGTATTTTTTAAAATACTGCATTTTACCCCTTGAATTTATTAAGATGAAACAATTTACCTTCTTATATTTTTATCATAAAAAGACAATTGTTCATTTATAATAATATAAAAAATAAATTGCATTAAACCCATTAATAGCTAGCCATTTCGTTTCCTCTTCGGCAGGTTTTGGCCCTGAAAACGAAAGATCAGAGAGGACAAACGATACAACAGTAAGGAAACAAGAGATCCACTAAATTTCTTGGCTTCCACCGTTTCCTCAACTTGTCTCAACTAACTCTTCTCGCAGTCAGACAATTTGAGAAAATAAGTGCATTTAACAACAATGTAACATATTTAGGTATCGTACATCGTTCTAATATCGCTAATTGGCAATGATGTCTAAATAGGTCCAAAAAACTACATCCAGGATCACATAAAAATTGGAATAGTTTCTCATCCCATTTGGGTCACTGCTACAGAATATGGTTCTTTACACTTTCCAATTTCCTGTTTCCTATCAGCAATATCTCTAGTTTGCTAACATGTGCAAAGAGTGCAAATTAGCCAGCTTACGGCTATTTCAGCAGTCGGACTCGCCAAAAGAATAGTATGTCACTCCTGTTTCAAAGCCTTTCTAATGACACTTTTAGCTATCTCTATTAAAATGTAAGCCAAAAGTGTCACAATGATACCCAACAGCAAAATTAGGTAATCGTAGGATGAATTTTGGACTCTGTACATCCTGACCTTTATTATGTCCCAATTACTTTCAGTCCAAACTGGATCATCAACATCCATGTTATCTGAGGAATTGTTGGGTAGCACTATCCAGCTGCCCGATTCATACTTCAAACGAGTTGAATATGCAGGAACATACCTGAAGTATGTGGAAACTGATTAGCACAGAATAAGTTATTGATTGGTAACTGATCAAGGAACCAGTCATCATACAGATCAAGCAGAATTAAAAACTATAATCCAAGCAAGGTTGTTCCTCACATTTATATGCACATATGAAGACACATGGGACAAATCTCAGTCTCTCTCTGTTATTATAGCATACAACATTGTCTCATTTATTCAGTTACACACATTAAGAACTCATCTACTGTTTGCTATAAAAATTAAACACTACATAGCTTCAAGCTAAATGTTGCTTTATTGGATCTATCACTGCTAAGGATGTAATGTGTTGAGCCTAAGGTGGGTTTGCCAAAACCAGTGTCCCGAACACAAACCCAACAGATTGGACCCACTATAGACCTACTTTATAATTTTTAAAAATTCAAAAATAATTTTTACATATATATTTTATTAATTAATATAATCACAACTTTCTAAGTATGAGAAAATTATATTTTTAACAAAAAAACTAATTATATATAAATTTATATGTCCAAGTTTCAGTTTTTGATACATGAAAAATTACAAACAAACATATCTTATTACTTTCATATATATTAAAGTGTAAGTTTCATTACTTTCCATTATTATTTTGATATAAAATGAATTATATTTATGATTTATACGTGAGTATATATGTAATATACACGTTAAAGATATATATATTAGTATATATATAATAAATTCCAAAAATATGTACAATAATGTAGTCGATTCTAGTCCATGAGGAAGGTCTGGGTTTTAACAGTACCCATTGCCATCGATTATTATTCAGTGCAGCTGCATTATCAAGCAACAGTTGACATGAGCCTATGATACCTGGTGGTTGAGATAACGCAGACACCTTTGCCATCAGCCTCTCCTCTAATGCACAATTCACCAACACCACTGCAAGCTTTTGCGCACGAAGAGCCTACATTTCTCAATGAGATTGATGTCTTATCTGCTAAAAAGTTCCACACAAACCTTGAAACATCCCCAGCATAAGCAGGATAAAGTGCAGATGATGGTTCTCCCAAAATGACACCTACATAGTGGCTTGGGCAAGTTGTTGAAGGAGATATATAGTGCTTCACCAGCCCGCATGATAATCCAGGTTCACAAGCTAATAGGCAACCTAGAAGTTCTTCCACCAAAGAGGCATTGACTTTTATAGTATTTATAGCCGAATCTTTGCCACCAGCAAGGATGTATAGAGTTCGAGCAACAAGGGAAGCAGCTGCCACAATGGATGAAGGGCTTATATTTGCTGCATCAAAGCAACATGTCCTCTGTTTAGAACATACAGTATAGATTATACAACTGATGTGCATATTACATACTCCTAAAAGGAATCGAAGAAAGTAAATAAAAGAATAAACGAATTTGGGTTCACTAACATAGTTCATCAAGATGACTGTGATAGAACTTGTTGCTAAAAGTAGAGTCAAAGTCTTCCAAGACAAAGCCAGAAATTTGGGGTTTCTGCAAACAAGAGAAACCACATAATTCAGCAAACCCTATATGGGGGTCATACTATAATGTACAGATGGGTAAGTTTAAATTACTAATTTTCCAATTATTTTTCCAGATATCTTCTTATATTATTATTATAATTATTATTTAATTAGTGGAGATTGGAACTTAAGTGCCTAGTTTTATAATAATGTCATACCCACTGGTGATTTGTTTTGGTACTATATTTTGATATTCTAATACTGCATATTTATATGATTTAGGTGTCAGACATACACTAACCTCTAAACACAATCCAAATACCCACAGAGGAAAATAAATCATTGTAATTATGTAACTTATGTTTTATGCATCTTTCCTCATGTAAAAAGAAACTTCATTTGATATGGAAAAGGGAAATATTCATAACAGGAATTTAATGCACAAACCTTTACATGATAATAATCATCAAGTGTCCCTCTATTCTCCGGGGCATTCTTAGGAAATCTCACCGATTCCATAAAGTTTTGTCATGTTAGGCTTAGCAGAAGTCATCTAAGTTGTACCTTCCTCTCAATTAAGAACTAGAATTATCTCTGTCCAGATAATTATTCAAGAGAACCATATTACCAGCTATAATAAGTAATGGGAGAAACAGGAGAGACATTTTCTGCATCTACTTTTCTTTTCTCTAGGTTATTAATTATCCATTTATTTGTTTTTCATCTATTTGCCCTCATGGGTGCCCATATAGCTAGGATATGGATTGAAGCTTCATACTGATGCCATCAACGGCACAAGATGAAGCTAGAAAATCCAACTTTGTACTTTCAGAAGGTTTTGGTACTGACCTTCCTCAGAAATGTCATTAGCGAGGATGGGGGAACCCCAGGATTTGTTGTGCTGGCTCTTTTGACCATAATGCTTTCAGTTACCAAGGAATCTTGTGCACGTTGCAGCACATTAAATGTTCCATTAACAGAGGATGCAGCCTGCCATATTGATACTGTAAGCTTAAATTTTAAGTCAAATGGTTGCTTCATAAAACAATAAAGATAGCAAACAAGAAAAAGTTGTTAAATTGGGTCAGGACACTCCAGTAGCTAGACCAAGCAGTAGTTTACCCCTGCAGTATGAGCAAAAAATGTCTTGTTGCCCTGAGAAAAGCTCTTTCCAACTGATCCAATTTCAAGTACCTACATAGAAATCATAAACACAGTAAACAGTTTTATTTGCCCAAATATATGGCATTACATGCATGAGATTCTTTTAATGTTTAGAACATAGGCAACGGTATTCGTTAAAATACAAATGCAAATCTTAAACCTTAAAAAGTAAGCACTCAGAACGGATCAGGGTAAAATCAAGCAGGACGAGACTGGAAGATACTGCTCAAATGAACCACATTCTCTTTTCAGCTTAGGCCAAGCATTAGTAACAAAAATTTAGAGTGGGACGCCTCAAACTAATTTTCAAGTACAATCCCCAGACAAAAGTAGTTTCTAGCCTTCCATGTTAACTTCAACTAAAACAACTGGACTTCAAAACTCATCACTCATTCATTCAGTTAAGCTATACTGCATGTTCCATTAGAGCTTATGCTCATTAATGAACACGCATATAGAACAAGCGGACCTAAAAAGTCATCACTCCATCAAAACAACTGGACCTCAAAAACTCATCGCTCCATCACGACATCAAGGTATACTGCAGTTCCACTAGAAATAATGCTCATTACTTAGCACAGACAATTTTGCACAAGAATCTCCATCTGGAAACACGTGCCGTCAGACCTAATTTCTGATAAGATATAAGTAGTGTCTCTCTATTTTCAACAATACAAAATAGATGGAGTATGAGAACTAGCAGACTCTAACACAAGAAAGACTAACAATCAAGAATGAAAACTTTAAAGACTTCAGCGGAACTGACAATTCTGATACATTAAACACATCCAACAAAACAATGAGCATTTTGTTCCTACAGGCATAATTTCTTGATTAGCGGGATCCCAAAGTTGATACCAGAATTTTCCTAGTGCATAACTGAGCACCGTTAAGCAAATCCAGCCAAACAAGTACACCTTGGTTTTTCCATATAATCCCATAATCAATATAGAATAAAGTGGTTCATGAGAAATTACCATTTCAAGCATTGCCAGATCGAGTCCTTTCATGGCGTCTGATTGTTTATCAGATTCTAGAAAGAATCTCCGGCTACCAAGGTAGCCCCAGGATTCTCCAGTTAGAACCACAAAAACAAGCTGAAGCATATAAACATCTGAGTTAAGTCTTTGCATATAGAGTGCATGAAGATTTAAAAGATCACATAAAGCCTGTCACATTTTGTAACTGCACATGAAGGAAAAGTTACTTGTAACAATAAGCAGAATAGCAACAGGTAGATGAAGCTATTCTAGTATGTATGGAGAGATTATGATTGGTAAAGTGCAATTACCTATATAAGCAATTTAAATTATCATGTTACAATGAATGTACAGAAAGTCTTAAGCGACAAGCTGTACAAGCAAATAAATTGTTCAGCGCAAGACCAACCTGTTTATTAAGTTCTTCCAAGCCATCAAGATGGGAAAGCGCGTCAACCACAGCAAGCAATGCAATTAATCCCTATACATGCATTTAAACATTATGAAGATACTTTTCTAACAAGTATACGTTCTCAGTAGGAGATGATCTTCAGCCACGGAAACAAAAATATAGAATCACAAAAGGAAATGTTACTTACAGATATAGGGGACTCAGCGCCGAGGCTTCTATCACGGAAGAAAGATGCAGAATCCATAGACGTCATTGCCAGAATGATTGGTTTTGCCTTTAGCGAAGACGAAATGTTGATTGGTGGAAGTGCTGACCAGACACTGCCCTTGAAATTAAGATAAGGAGGTCAAAAAACTAAGGTCAGACCTGCAACACTCTGATACAGAATCATAACCAATGAACTACACGAGATGTAACCTCACAACAGTTGTGCAACACAGGATAAAAAAATTAAGCACAAAAGACAAATTAAATCTGTCATGTTTTATGAAACCCCAGAGTTGCAGAGAAGTAAAGCTCACCAACAAGTCATTGCCTACGCAGGAGTAGGACAGACACAACTTAGAAAGCATGTATATTAAAGCCCATCAAGTTACCCAAGACTTAACGTCCTAATCTCGAAGATGTCCGCCTAGATCATTACCCGTATCTTTCGGCATTACCAAAAATCTAACAAGATATGCAGGTCTATGAATATCTATGGTACTAGAACAAAGAAGTGCAGCCGACGAAAGTACAGCTTCCTCGAGCCAAGACTGAAGATCCCCAATCAAATTGGCAAATCATGTTAAGCAATAGGTGAAAACAGAGTATATAGTGAAAGTTTCATGTACAACTCTAAAATTAGTGATCTGACTCTCTCTGCTCATACACTCCTTCGATGCGTATTTCTGGAAGAAAAAAATCTGCTTAAAGAAAGAAATATCTGTTTAAGAAACACGATGTAACTTGCCAGACTATGTGACTTCAACACTTCAATATACTGATGCCATAAACATATTCAACATAGACTCCAGTGAGACCGCAACAACACACATGTTACATTTAGAAAATTACTTGACTGGAATCATTTGAAAAGAATCCCAGAAAACAACGTAAAATTTCAATTGGTTAACTAAATAACTAACTGTGTTTTGTCTAATTTAAGATTCACTGAAATGAAATTCTTTCTTGAGAACTCATTATGTTATGAATGAACTCAAATGTCCTAAAATTGCAAGCACAAGCAGGCCACTGTCCAATGTTTAATATAATTTTTCATCAAATCTCTCATCCTAGTATTTTTGCAATTTGCATGCCTGACAGATATCTACATTTCTTTGACATCCATCCTCATTGGGAGCAAGAAACGGATACAAGACAATTGAGAAAATTTATAGGAACCTTTAAAGCCCATAGATGGAGTGCTCTACAGTAAAAAATAGGATAGCAGTCGCTATGCTACCTAATCCGGACTGTATCTCCTGCAAGTTGCAAACTCAAATCCAGATTCAACATAAACAAAAAGAAGAATACTATGAAAATTAAGAAATAAGCAAACAAATAGCAATTAAATGTGTAAATCTTGTCATTAATATACATCACGAGGATATGTAGCAATTTTCATAAACAAATGAGAAGTATCATCACAAATTTCCTTGAACTAGAATTTATGAAACTAACCTGTATCCACCCAGAGGAAGACAAGTTCCTTCTTTCAAACAAGATTCCGAATCATGAGTACTGGATTTTGTGGTCTAGTAGAAAAAAAAAATGCACATAATCTGCTAACATTATTCTTTGTGGTCTGTATTACAGTATAATACTGAAGAAGTTGAAATATCAATTTCCTCTTGCAGAATTTTTTACCTGCATAACTAGATCAAACTCAGCAACATTTTCAGTATAAGACATTTCGCTCTTCTCATTCATTAAGGCAGCCTGCATGTACAAGAATTTTTTTCATGTAGAAACTGAGGTACAAGAGAACTAGAAAAACCATGAAAGCCACAAGCTCAACAAGCAAACCATTTCCACTTGCGAACAGAAAAATGCAAAAGTGTATAGAGTAATTACTTCACTTGGACCCTTCTCTGTAAAATAAACAAACACAGGCACAATAATGATTGAGGTAGATGCACCTACAGGACCACCCAAAATGAAGCAGAATTTAATTTTCAATAAACAACTACCTCTTGCAAGATTGATGTGCTAGTCTCGGAGAGCAAAAACACAGGAAAATTATAATTCTTCCACATAACTCCAGTACCCTGCAGATGGCCAACAAGGATATTTAGTTCATAAAAACTGAATCGCCAGGTAGTGGTAGGGAAAAATCAAAAGCTGATTGCTGCATGAGTTGGCATATAAGCAACTGAACTGAGCAATGAATACGCCAGTTTTAATTATTTCCTTCAATTCCCAGCATATCTATTGCTTCTCAACCACATTCCACTAAGAACCTGAGCATTACCAGAGCACAACTTTAAAAATCGCTGACTAATATGTACATAAAAGAGCAAAAAAACATTGAGAAACCACATTTTGATTCAGTTAATCAGTTTAGGTATTTATAATGGAAGTGGATGATGAAAGTATTATTAAATAAAAAGGAAAATTAACCTAGCGTATAAAAGTCACCAAAATATTGGAAACTTGGAATGCCCAAGAAAATGAAAATCAGCCCTCTCATACTCTTTCCTCACTTAAGGTGTAATCCTTTTCAGCCAAATGGATATAACGCAAGTACAGCTTACAGTGTCAAGAACCCTCAATACAACTTATTACAATTGTTCCTAAGACCTTCATCTAACTTGAGAAATAGCATAAGTGATGTATATTCTTGACACTTCCAAAGAGGGGAATAATGCAAAACAGTTAATTTGAGATGCTAATCATTTTTCACAACATACATCTGGGTTCCATTCAAAATTGTTGCTTTGGTATGGAGCAAATTCGGCCTGTGGAAACTTAACATCTGGAGAAAAACCTGAGAGGTAAAATAGGATAGATTATTTTCTGATGCACTTTTCTTCAGTCACTTAAACTCAACAAAGTTGATTAAGTGATTACCCATTCTGGCATTTTGAACCGGAGTGCTTGACTCAACCAAAATCCCAGCTACTTTGCTAGAAAAAGCTGAATCCTTTAATACTCTGGAACAGAGGAACCAAGTAAGATGAATTTAGAGAATAATAGCATCATTACTTAGCTTGCAGCATTAATCCCACCAACAAAGAGCAAAGTCAAATTAAAAAAAGAGGTGTGTATAATATATACAAGATTCACCTGTATATGACAATGTGCATGTAGAGAGGACTAAAACTACACATACAAGATAGCCCCATGAAAACAGAAGGAAGAAATGAGAACAAAAGAAGAAAAATCTAGCCTGTCAATAACAATTATTTATGTTTATTTTGTAATGCAGTCACCCATCTCTCAGTAACCAGCAAGGAACATGACTGAGTTCCATCTGGAGTAACTTAGCTTTCAGGTTTTGTATACATCCGGTCTGCAGGCACTATTCTTCAATGATTTGGATCCTCAAGGCATGTTTAATACTTGAAGAGATAAACTGGGGGACAATTGCATAGAATGTTTTATTTCTCAAGGCCACCACACAAAAGAGACAGCAAAAGTAAGAAAACAAGAATTGGGACAAACTAAACAAAGTTTTGAATACTTTCATACTTGATCAGGCCTTTAACAAAATGACAAATATTATTAAGATGATTAAGATGTAATATTCCATTATGCAACAGGCATAAAGCCCTAGAGAAGGCTACTATGTGCTCAAAATAACACAAACAATGCGAGAAATAAACTTTCGAATATAGAAGTAGACCAGTAAAAATTTCAGGTCATGCATAAGAAGGAAAATTACATGCCTTGAAAGTAAGCTCTCAAATTCATCTATAGAAACCAATATTGCAGCTGATCCAACAAACTCCTTTGCATTCTGAAATCTGACAATTGGAGCAACAACTTTCTCACGGCCAGGGTCTAAAGTGCAAATTGATTATTAGTGAATGAGTTGAATAATGCACTGAATACAAATCTCATGAATGATGTCAAAAAAATACCAACTTGAACAACCAATTTCCCCTGAGAGGTTGAGCAGTCGTACACACGGGAATCCCTCAATTTCTTTGTACATGGACTTTTCAAGATCAGGAACAGACTCAAATGATTTTGTCTCTCCTGAAGCTGTATAAAACTATTAAACCTCAATGCAGAACAAACACATCAATAGTAACATGCAAGAAAAATGACAAAAAGAGGAAAATGAAAAAGTAAAAACACCATTAAACAGGCAAAACAAATCTTGAGTCATCTTATAGTGGTCTGACTTGACATATTTGTCCATTGTGTTCTATATAAAAATGTCCTGTAGTATCAAAATAGGCAAAATTTCATTTTTTGTCTTCCTGTTGTAACGATATATTTAGCCCTTCAAAATTAATTTTTTAGCACATTAGTCCTGTAATTAATTTTAATCCTAGAATTAGACGCATAAATGTGTGAAAAATATATTTATTAATTGTACGACTAATTTGTTGATGCTATCATTGCTTAACCAAATGTGTTAGAAACTTTTTAGTGGAGGACGAAATGTGTTTTCAGTTACAGGACGAAAATTTAAATTTTGCCTATCAAAATAGTTGCCACTGATTCAGTTCTGTACTTCAAGTCCTCATGCATAAGCATGACTGCTTAGTGGTGTATTCTTTTTCCCAAGATAAGTACAACACCAAGTTTATAAGTAGTTATAATGCTGATATACACTTAAAAAGAACAGATAAAGAGTCTACTCTGAATGACACATATGCAACTGGAATTAACAAGTATAGAACAGATACTTTAGCTTCGTTATCAACTAGTACCTCCGAATGGCATTTTTTTCCTATCTGCTGCATGCAGTCAACTCCATATAACAAAATATCTTTTATACAATGAATTCTTTATAACATTATACAATGGAGAATTAATTACATTAAACTAAGTATTGAATAATAATCTTCGGACACATGGGGATGCTTAGCCAACAAGTTGAGAATTAGTACATCACAGCAATAACTTCAATTTCCTAATATGCTTTTTTACTTAATTCTTGTTTGCCAAAAAAGCAACTTGATGAAAAGAAAAAATCAAGAGAAAGGTTCTCAAATTTAAACCTATGCCCAACACTAATATATGTCAAACAAATGAAATGAGATTACAACTCGAAGCTGTAACTTAAACATACAACAACAAAGCATATTTTGGTTTTTCTTTTTTACCATAGAAGAAATAGAATCGCACAACTCTGGACATTTTCATTTGTAGTTCCTACTTCGTCCTGTCAGTAAGGACAGTGTCTTACATTTCCACTACAATGTGCCATTGCTATGAATCAAATAGTTATTAGTATAATACTCAATTCTCCATTATAGTTAGAAGGCAACAGCATATTCAAAAATAAGTCTTTCTTATTCATCATACTGTCTGCTAATCTCAAATTCCCCCAGATCAAACTACCGGAAGTACAGTTCCCTCTTTAGCTAACTAGCAGCAGCTACATAACTAGTTTTTTACCAGGGGTCACTTCTTCAGTTCCTTGTTCCCCAAAATACACCCATGCGAATTAGAACTCCCGTGAAACTACTAAACAAACACTTCAAGCAAGCACGATGTTCTCCACAATTTCAATTATAAAATCTAGATCCTATAAATCCTTTGGAACAAAAAAAAAGACAATATTCCACATTATTCCCTTCACACCAGGAAGCATTTATAAATTAAAAACTTCTCAATAGTCCTAGCCGAACAAAATGCAGCCTCCAACAGGAATCAAAAGCTACAACTGCTCGCAGCAATTCCAATCCGAACTCCAAAATAAATGAACCCGGATATTGAACCAAAACACAAATCATCAAATCAAATTTTACCTACAACCCTCCATTTTCAAGATACATGGAGAAAGTAAAAAGTCAATACTAACAAATGCAAAAACGAACCTGACGAAGAGAGGCGAAAGAGAGCAAGGAAGCAGAGTGAGGAGAGCAACAACGAGAGCTTGAAGTCCATTGCGAATCAGACAGGAGAATCCACAATTCCTGCGTGAGAAATCTGAACGCGAAGAACCCTAGTCCATGGACTCGGGAGTGGAGCTCCGATGGTCGACAGAATACTTGATCAATAACTCCTTTCTGAGTCTCAACTTGCTATTTTGACTCAATGCGGTCAGTTATTTGTCACTTTATCTAATATTTTCTTAAATTAATTGCATTAAATATTTATTATGAATTATGCCATAATATGTACTAAAAAAATTGGAAATTAAATATGCTGTTTGATATATTATTTCTGATTCTATTAAAGAAATTTCTGTCCATTCTAATATAAAAAGGAAAGGCCCATCATACTTACCGCTTACAAACGGTGTTTAACGACATTTGACATCAATTTTTTTAAATATGATAAAATTATACCCTTATGACAAATATGACACCCGAATTTATTTTTTATTTTTCTACAAGAGTTACTTCATACCATTTTAAGTTTTAACACCACTATATCAATTTTTTTATTGTACCGATAATACCTTATCTTGGTTTTATTCTTTTTCTTTTTTTTTTCTTAAAATACGATTTGTTGGTTTATACAATATTTTTATTTATAATGTATTTTAACACGTAAAAAATTATTTATTATATATATGTGGGGACGACGTACTATGACGACTATTACTATTATATTAGAACTAAGCCACTGGGGTAACTAATTTGGTGTACCACATGTGCAATTTTAAAAATATCATTATACTCTTAACAATTGGTGCGCTAAATGTTAAATTCCTAATGCCACTTTTTAAGGTAAATTGCATAAAACCTCCCTATGTTTTTAAAATTTAACTAAAAATTCTTTATGTTAAACAATAGGTAAAAAATCCCATGCATTTTCCAAAATATTGCATACTCTCCCCTTCCGTTAGGTAAGTTTTAACGGCATTAAATATTTGCTGAATTAACCGTTTTACCCTTCTTATAACAACCACTGATCTCGAATCTAAAAAATAAACGATCCAATCCTTAAGTAATTTAAATATATTTTTTATTTATATATACAATATATATAAATATAATATGACTCTATATAATATAAATAAAATAATTTATATATATTTATAACGACGACAGTGTCGTCGCTGTCGCTGTCGCTGTCGCCGCCGCCGCCTAGACTGAGCGACGTCGACATCGCCCGCGCACAAGATCACCATGTCACTGTGGGGGCGATATCGCCCTAAATTTGGGCGATGACCAGGGCAATGTCACCCCAAATGCTCAAGTTTTGGGCGATGGAGGTCGCCAAAGAAGAAGGGCGACCTCACCGTTGGAGCCTCGAGAAGAAGAAAATAAAAGAATTAAACATCGCCCCCTCGTCGTGGGGGCGACATCGCCCCTAATGCCTAGGTTCTTGACCTTCGTGGCCGACGGAGAAGAAGAAGGTAAAAAAAATTAAGATAAAATAATTAAAATTATTTAATTTGACCAAAATTTAAAAATAATAAAAAAATATTAAATGTTCAATTATGTATTAATAATTTTAATATAATATTTTATATAAGTTAAAAAATTGATATCATTTTTTAGGTGTTTTTATATTATTTAGTATATTTTAAAATAAATTATAAAATATATTTAAATTAAATAATAATTTAATTTAATTAATAATATCTAATTATGCATACGATTTTTGCACGGATCCAACATACTTGGACTTTGAGCGAGTCCAAATCAAACAGCAAAGGATTCAAAAGAAAATGACTTGCAAAACAAAGGCTTAGTGCTCTTAAGGAAGTAGTCACCCATGATTAGCAACTGGAGAATGACCTGAGGAGGCTACAAAAGGAGGCCCAAAGCCAAGAGGAGGCTCTTAAGAAAGCTGCGGAGAAGGCTTCCCTTGAGTTCCCTGATACTGCTGACGGCCAATGTTATTTGGGTATTGGGCAAGCCGCCTGGAGCAATTCAAGAAGTTTGAAGAGTATCAGAGAGAGGTGGCTGGGATAGCCGGGCCCTATTTCGAACATGGCTTGTGGCATGTAGGGAGCAGTTTAAAGCACACAGGTATCCTCCAGCTGGGGGAAAGCCTTCATTCCTTGATCTTGTGGCTGCCATGAAGAATGCTCCAGATCCCTTCTCTGACACTCCCACTCCCGTGGTTAGAGACCTCACCCTCGAATCAGGTTTGCCTTCCTAGCCTTCTTCCGCATTTCCTATTACTACCTCAATCTTAGTTCACCCTGAGAAAATATTTTTTGTAGAGGAAGACTTCGACAATATATTGGAGGAGGTTGAAGCCAAAGTGAGGGGTCCACCCCAAAAGCAGCAATTGACTCTATAGCAGGGAAACCTCTCGGGAGATGGAGCCCAAAAGCCAAAGGAAGGGGATGCCCTAGAGGATGTTGGTACTGGACCACTTGAAACCTCCAATACTGCTGTCCCTCTGACTGAAGAAGAGGAGAAAGAAGACCCCACTTGTGGGGCAGAAAAAGAAAAGATGTAATTGGACACTTATTAATTTTCTTACTCTGTCTTTTCCCCCCTAAGATAAGGGGATGAAACAATTTTATGAATGCTTTTTCCCGGGCTTCGCCATGCTTTTAGGCCGAGTTCTTTTGACGTGTTTGAATAGAATGGACGTCCTACTTCTTTGCATATGAAGCTACTTGTTTTACATTCTGTCGAGATATGTCCTTGCTTGACAATGGTCTGGAACTTAGGATGCTCTTTGAGGGGAAGGTAATCTTCTAGGTTTTTCCTGTATTTTCTTGAAACCAAGATTAAAAGTTTTGATCACGGGGATAAATATATGAGAGACGCATGAAAAACAAGAGGCATGTGAGGCTTGTTTTAGCTATCAGATGCCTGTTCGTTCATTATCAGGGTTTATTCCTAGGTATTGTACAGTGTCTCGCCTCATCATGCACATAAGACAGAAAATCATACCTCTAGTCGGGGGGATATCCCCAATTAATGAAGACATCTTAGAGATGGGCCAAAACACAAAATGGTGTTTGTATATATAACTTGCACACCTTCACTAGGTGTGCAAGTTATATTATATTTTTTTTTTAATTTCTTCTCTCTCCTCTCTTTTCTCTCTCCTTTCTTTTCTCTCTCTTTCTTGTCGTCTTTCTTCTCTTCTTCTTTTCTCTGCAGCCTTGTCTCTTCTCTCTTTCTTTTCTTCTTTCTTCTTTCTTCTCTCTTTCCTTTTCTTCTTCATTTTTGTTTTTCTGGTCGCGTTTCTTTTCCTTATTTTCTTTGTTTTCTTTATTCTTCTTGGGTTTAAGATGTTGGGTTGTGTTCAAAGCTTCTAATTCAGATGATTTTAGGTTAAAGTCGCGATCTTTATATGGATTACACCGGTAAAGTTGTGATCTTTTCCTAGATTTGTCTAATTCCTGCATGCGGTGGAGTAGAAGTGTTAAATTTCTAATGGGTTTCATGATCTTTTGTAGTGGTATGATTTGGGAAATTTGTCGGTTTAGTTTATATATGCCAGCTTTTTAGATTTTGGCGTGGGTTGACCAAAGCTAAAGTGTACAGAGCGAGTTCATATTTATATATTGTTTTATTTGCACCTGGTTTTGGTTGTGATTTCACATGAACTGAGTTCTTGCTTTGATTTATTGCTGAGCACCTTATATCAATAAGTGTTATTTTTTATTTGTTTCTTCAACATTTCTATACTTTTAGTTTAGTTGCTGTTGTGATTCTTATTCGGATCATTCTGTGAGATAGAGCTTATTTTTCTTTCTTTGCAATGTTCTACATTTTCCTACTAAGTAATTGGTGTAAATCGTCTTTTATTTCATCAAACGGAGACCTCAGCCCTCACAGTCACTTGTTTCAGAAATAAAAGTACCCCAGAAATACACCATCGAAAATTGATTACAGAAGGTAATGTGATTTTTATAGTTGCATTACAAAACTTATTACAAACTAATAATCCTTGTTCCCAAAGTTCTTGCACCAGATCTGGGAGGGAATTAGATGAACTGGAAGATGTGGACGTTGCTCGAGCTTGACAGATTTCATGGTGATGGGAATGCAGATCAAAACGATGCCAGCCATGGCGAATGCGGTATTGCGCTTCCAGTGCTTGGTCAGACGGTAGGGTCAGCTGCACTGTTAATCTTTCTTTAAATTTAGGATTTTTCTTTTTTATTATGAAATATTTGTATCAATGTATTTCTGTTGATGAACAATTTGTGGGTTATTGAGAAGAATTATCACTGATTTGTACATTGAAGTTCTTTTTTACATATTTTAAGAAATTGATTTGGGCAAGTTGTAGTATATAGTGTCGATGCACTATACATACATGTTTTGCTGCAGTGTGATAAGTATTTATTGCAATAAGTATTGAAGTGTATATCAATTGTGACTATACACTGCAATTTTCTGCTACTACTATTTTGGATAACATTTCAGTGACAGCTTTATCATTATGTTTACTGAAATTGGACCGTTGTGGCAGTCCATTATTTAACTTTTAAGCTTTAGTGTGTAGTGCATGACTGATATGCATTGTTGTGTCAGCTCTGCTTTTTGCTGCATTGACTGCAGTCCATTATTTTGCAAGTTGTTTGTGAATGCTTCACATGGCAACAGTGTGATTTTTGGCCTATTTGAGACTATACCATATATGTTACTTATTTTGTCTATATATATAGCATTCATATCATTCTCTAAAAACACTACTGCATCTAAACTTCAAAGTACAAATGCTTGTATTGGTTATTCAGTACGTATAGTGTAGCACTCTTGGAACGGTAGCTTGCATTCCACTTTTGTTGGTGTTCTACTTGTGAACCATCATATTCGTACGTTGATTGAAAAAGGTACTTGTTAATCCCTTTAATAATTCTGATTTTATGTTGTTTGCTATGTCTCACCAAGCCGTGAGGTGGAGTTCGGGTTGTGGTTATTTAAGCTAAAGCTGTCTCATGAAACTTGCATATCTATTGGATTATTAGGTTCTTTATTTGTTATGATCTATTCTGGAGTTGGTTCTGTAAAGATAGATATGTGGTAATATGTACTTAAGAAAATGTAAGCTTGGGATGCCATGTGAGAACTTATCAATGAGTGCAAATTAAGTCTCTTTGCCAACATAAGCCGTCTATTCTAAGTTGCTAAGTTGCTAATTATTTCTTGTTTATGTGAGCTACATTCATATGATTTGTGCATGTTTGGATTGTGAATGATTACAACTCTGTTTGGCAGTGAAGAGTGTGAGAGAATTAATTTGTATGAAGAAAATGCAAATGATATCTTCTTGCTATTTTGCATGTCTGGTTTATGATCTTATGATAATTACATTGGGTGTTGATGGCTCTCTATACCCTGCTTTGCTGTAAATGCTTTTTACTCATGATGGGTGTGAGCTTAGTTTTTCTTTAAAATTGATTTGCTTGGAAGTTTTCTGAAGTACAGTTGGATGATATCCGACTGAATCCGGGATTTTTTGATGTTGCTCCTGGGTAGTCATAAATTAGGATTGTTGTGTTGAGCTTATTTGCATTATCCTTATTGAACAAGTAATTGAGCACAAGTTTGTTCTGGTCATGGATAGACCACCCAAGTTCGGGTCCATAAGTGTGATACGAAGACTCAGGCTAATTTACGAGTAGTGGTAGAGAAAATCTGAAAAGGCTTGAATTCGGAATATAAATATTAAGTTGATCATTTGCACCTCGGGCATCAAATTGAGACGATTTACTATGATTTTCCCGTCAGAGACCATTGCATGAATATCTTGCCCTCAGATTATTATTTATTTTTTTCCATAATCACGACATTATTATGTCTTATTCCATCTAACTCACCAACCCTACTTTATTCAATAATTAATTATTTTTTCTATATATATATATATATATTTCAAAGTTTGGAGGATGTTTGATATCAAATTTATATATTATTCATCTGATATTACATTTGGACAGAAGGATCTACAAAATTAATTATAAATAATTTTATATAAAAATTTAAATTTATCAATATTTTGAAGAGAAAAACTTCATTTAAAATGAGATTTAGATTATTTAGAATCCTTTAAGGATTGTTTATAAGTCTGCTTTTATTTATGATTTACTATAAAAAATGATTGCTTTTATGGTGACGTTTTATCTTATTTTTATATAAATATTTATCTCATTTTATGTAATTTGTGATTCACTTCCGATAATTACACAAATTTTTAAGATATTTTGATTCGATAAATTGAATTTTTCGCTAAAAATATAAAAAAAAAGTTTAATAAGAATAGTTATATCTATGCCTTTTAACATTGGTTTATTTATAAAATTTATTCTTACCTTTTGAAAAGTTATACATACATCTATAGAAAAACATCAACACCATTTATATAAACAACCCCTAATTTTTTAAATATTACCCACACACCCCAAAACCATCATCATCATTCTGCACAAACACCAAAGAATGAGGGTGATTTTTGGCAGCTTAGGGTGATTTATTTAATTACGCCCAATGAATGAGTTTTTCATTGAGAAAACAGAAAAAGGGGGATTTTCAATCACTAACAAAAATGGTAACTGCAGTTGACAAATTGCTCTATAAAGTAAACAGCAGAAACAGCTTAGTTGTATTTAAACTCAATCACCCATGATACAAACACAAATTATTTAGAATCCTTTAAGGATTGCTTTTATTTATGATTTACTATAAAAAAATGACGGTCTGCAAATAATTTATCTTGTACTGGGATGTCACTGTATAATATGACTTAGTTCTCACATTTCAATTTAATCGGACAATATCATTTATCTTATACACAAAAATAAATAATCCTGGTGAAGAAAAGAAATTAAAAATATAATTTATATATTACTTTTTAGTTAAATATATTTTGAGAGACGTTATTACTTTATATTTAATATGATACAATTCATATATAATCAATTATTTTTTTATATTTAATGTGATATAAATATCTATTTTCTGCTTTAGGACAAATATTATTTAAACTGTAGCATTGTTCAAATATCGTGCTTATTTTTTATGACACTGTCATGTATAATCAAACCCACAAAGATGCAATACCCAAACGACGTTGGTTCCTCCCAGTCATCTCGGTATGATAAAGTTGTATGGAACTCCGAAATGGAACGCGTATTCATTGAATTAATGCACGAGGAGTTCATCACACACCGACTCCAATCATCCACATTCCCACCTTCGGTGTGGGCTCGTATAACCGACATAATGAACTCAATTACGGGTCAAGGTTGTCGGTTTACGCCGGCGCAGTTAAAAGGCAAACTTAACAGACTTCGTCGTGCTTGGCATCTGTTGAACGACATTCTTAGCAGGGGTACCGGATGGGGGTGAGACCCAGAATTGAATACCATAACAGATGAGGCAGGACGTCTGGAGGAGCTATATCGGGTAATAAAAATATTGTGCTCTCATTCTGTCTTCTCTTAACGTGGACGAAGGCTCTCTTGCCTGCAACGAACGTACTCTTTCACAAACTAATAATATGTCCTATCAATCGGTGAATGATTGCAGGAAAATCCAGACTATAAAAAAGTTGTCCAGCATGGCCTTCAACGATTTGACCTATGCACACAGATGTTCTCACGTAACACTGCAACTGGTGGGCTCGCTCGTTCATCATCTCAACAACGTCGCACCGTCCATAACAGCAACAACGTAGATGATGAAGAAATGGATGGCACTCACTCGGGCACTCGTCGATCACGGGACGAGTACGAAGATACAGCATTCTCTCAATCACAGCCCATGACGTCTGGGGAAGAATTCTTTTCTTCACCGGATCAGCGCCTGTGTCTGCTGGTCCGTCTGGAAGCGGTCGTCGGTCCCGACGTGCTACTAGTGAACTGCACGCTAAGAAGTGTGAGACAATGGATAGGTTGAATGAATCACTGCAAGGGAAGATTGACCGCACTGGGCCCAAAGCTACTGAATCGATTGAGCGGTGCGTAGATGAGTTGACAAAGTTTCAGGATCTGCCGGACATTATATTCACCACCGCGTTAGAGCGCTTTCACAGTCACAGCACACGCACGATCTTCTTACGTCTTAATGACGAAAATAAACTCCGTTGGTTGTATTCATTGGGCAAGTGAATGTAATGCCCGATTGTTAAAATATTGTGTTGCAACTAGTTAATTTATGCAAAGTTATGCCAGTATGGTTTACTTACATTGCAATCATACCAAGTTTGTAAAATTTTAATTAGTTTCATGTCCTTATCCATCGTACGTCTACTGTATGTAACTTACCCACTACTTTTGCATGTTTCTATTTAGAAATTCATCAACGACTAGATATATGGCCAGCTCGAATGTTGGTGGAGATTTGGAGTCTAACGCCGCAGGTGATAGCCCAGGGACTCCAGGAAGTAACGAATCTGATGTTCCAGAGGAATTTTATGCATTTAGAGACATAATATGCCCAGAATTGTTTAGGGAAAATGTTCCACGTAACACGTCAGCACTGCAGGGAGCAGAGTGGGTTGCTGAGATAATGACAACCCCACACCAAGGACGTTTTTTTGACAATATTCGAATGACCAAGCCATGCTTCTATGCTTTGGTTGATGCATTAACTTGTAGAGGGTTACTGCCGCATTGTCAGACATCCAGGGTTACCTCAATCGAGGAGGTTGCACTCTTCATGCAGACGGTCGGCATGCATAAAAGACACTGCGACAATATGGAGCGATTTCAACACTCACTGGAGACTATTCATCGTAGATTCCATCGTGTGCTTTCTGCTTTGTGCGCAATGGCCCCAGAGCTAATAACTCGTCCGGATTTTACGAATACACATCCGAGAGTGGCAAGTAACCGTGATTTCTACCCATACTTCAAGGTACATTTCAGCAGTTTCCACATCATTGTTCATAGCGTAATTAATGGAAGCTAGTATTTCACATACTAAGTAATTAATGTAACTAAACTGTGCATTGCGCGTCCGATGAAGGACTGTGTCGGAGCGATGGATGGGACGTTGATACCTGCTTGGGTCCCTCGAGTTGACCAAAACTGGTACCGGTCGCGTAAAGGTCTCCTTGCACAGAATGTACTAGCAATATGTGACTTCGATATGAATTTCACCTATGTCTATGCGGGGTTGGGAAGGAAGTGCCGCCGATGCCCGGGTCCTGGACCATGCAGTATCACAAGATCAAAATTTTCCATTTCCGCCGATCGGTGAGACGATGAAATATATTTGTTGACATTGAATAAAATAGGTGATGCATTAATCCAAGCAATAATGACATTTCATACATTAGCAACTCGTGCAGATGGTACGACGTCGCACATTACTATTTTCTGACCATTGTTCTGTGCAGACATGGCATATCGTAGATATCTAGAGAGTGCTGGATTTCCACAGGAGGATCACTGGACTTTAAATGTTGAGCAGCGCTTCATGTGGATGATACTAGATGACAACACCAGAACGCCCATGAGAGACGATGCACTTGCAGAGACACAAATGGGTCATTGGGCACGTGCATTACGAAGACATTTTCGATATCCCTACACACGAGAGCAAGTCCGTGCTATGTTCTACGAGTTTAAAAATCGATTTCGCCAGTTTCACGGCATCACTCAGCTAACAGGGGTTTTTTATGATATTGAAACATTTGTTATGG
Source organism: Sesamum indicum (assembly GCF_000512975.1). Taxonomy (NCBI): domain Eukaryota; kingdom Viridiplantae; phylum Streptophyta; class Magnoliopsida; order Lamiales; family Pedaliaceae; genus Sesamum; species Sesamum indicum. The sequence continues at coordinate 4,470,055 of NC_026152.1, forward strand.
TGTTTCCCTCCGAGGTACAACCACACGCGTCACAGGTACGTCATGTTATTGCAAATGTAATGAAATCCATTTAACAATTGTCATTTCAAACTACATACATTATTTTGCAACGCACAAACACCTTTCAATTGACCATTTTGCAGCACTTTCCGTTGGCTAGACGGTACTATCATTATCCAGAGCCACATTATCCCAGTATGCTAGAGGTTTGGGGCCCATTGATGTTGCCAGATGTTCCTGCCGAGGCCCACGGCGATGCACCGGACAGCGAGAGCAGTCACACCGTGCGTATTCCGGTGAGAGGAGGCCAGCATGCACCAATTGTCATATCGAATTCTACTGCCCCATCGGCACAGACGCATACACACATTGCCAGTTGGGATGCAGTGGAACATGTAGCTCGTGGCGATGTTGCCCCACCGATGCCACACAGTACCCAGATAGTCGCACGACGCAGTCTTGACATGGGTTCAGAAGTGGGGGAAATTAGATCGTGGACTAATTATATTCGTCGATTTGGCGTGCAGCAGGATGGGGTGACCAGTCGTACAGTGAGGGCGACAGCACAGCACGCTCACGCCGACCACAGGGACTCCCACCACGGCGGCGTGACGGTCCTTAGAATTACAATGGCCGAATATGAAAACTCTACGTCAAATATTGATTTAATTAGTAAAGCTGGAACAAGTACTCGAGCAGTTTGTCATTGTCAAACGCATTCGTTTCTTATATGTTGTGCCGATGTGTTTTAAGATTTTAACAATTCCCTAAAAATATGATAACTTTATATGGTACAAGTAAAATATTTCCTCTATTCTGTTTTTAACTAATCGATACTTATTCACTGACCTTTAATTATTTATGTATTTTTTACTCAACACATCGTTCTTTACATGACAAACAATATTTGTAAAAAATATTTCAAAAATATTGGGCAATATATCATTACTGCATGCGTAATGCAAAGTGGCTATTGTTCGATTTATCAAGCAATTATTTTCACCACGAATATAAACGACCATGAAATAATTTTCACTTAACCGATTTAATCTAAACAAATCTATTCAACACCAAAGCAACTGAGATTTAATTGTTTTTTTAAATTATTTTCATTATATGTTTAAAAAATTATTTAATATATAATATATGTGAAATGTAAGCAATAATTACTACTAAAAAATAATTATTAACTTATGAAATCATTGATATTAAAGATGTTTTTTATATGCTACTTAGTTAAGAATATAAAACTTTTCTATCTAACGAAAATGCTGTAGCAGTTCCGTACACTACTGACAATATATCAGTACTATATATCTAATTCGTAATTTTATTACTTCAATTACCTAATAAAATTTATCTGTTCGCATGTAAAATTTTAACGAATCTATTTTCAACACGTTATATAGAGCATTTAACGCTTGATTAAAAATTTTTTCAACTTAGACTATATTAAATATTTTATACTTATAATTTTTCCTATTTCAATGAAATATTTAAGAAATTTGAAATTTGAGGACAATATACCAATAATACATACATAATTCTAAATTTTTTATTTAAATTTAATATATTATATTTTTTTATTCCAAATATAAAGTCTAACAAAACCATTTAAGAGACAATACTACAATGTATTCAATCATGCATTTAAATTATAAATATTGTTTAAAATATAAAAATAAATGCCTCAATAAAAAAAAATTACTTAACATAAATATATATATTATACCTCACAAACAAACAAAATACTATATACATACATATATATATATATATTACTAAATATATATATTAAAGGATATGATTTGACAATGAACAGTAACTCTTGTCTCCCAAATCCCAACATCAAACACCACTTATTTTCTACTATTTTATATTATATCATAACACAAATCCAAACATACAATCTATCTCAAAACACATACTAACTTATCTCTATTTTTCTCTCTCTATCTCCAAAACACCAAAACAAAAACACCCAAAACACTAATCCAAACATTACGTTAGGGATTTCAGGCCTTGTAACTCGTAGGAAATATGATTTAGGGGTGTAAAATGTATTTAATCCTAAAATATATAAAAAATATTAATAGGCAATGCTTTTTTTAATATCTTTCCTCCGAAAATTTTAAGTACTTACATTTTTAAAATTTAATTTTCTATTTTTCTAATTTATATTTCTAGTACTTACATTTTTAAAATTTAATTTTCTATTTTTCTAATCTATATTTCTATATTAATATAAAAAAGAAAGGAGTTCCATACTAATAAATGATGATTAATGACACTGCCGCACCAATTTTTAAAAGTAAAAAATGCCTTTTAACTAATAAGATAATTAATTTATTTAATTTTTTAAATTATATATTAACTAATAAATTATTTTTTTTATTTTTTAATATACTATATTTATTTGTATATTTAATTTTTATTTATAATATATTTTTTAATATAAAAAATTATTTATTATATGAACGCAAGAATTGCGTGACACAGAATGGCTGGGAAATTAATTTTTCACCAAAATAGGGTAGTTAAAGACCTATCAAACACTACTTAATAGAATATATTTTCTTCTCTTTTCTCTTTTTTTTAACTTTTTATTTGATTCCTAGTTTCTTCTTCTCTTCTCTGTACCCTTGTCTATCTGCAACTTCTTTTCTTCTCCCGTTCTCCTCTCCTCTCTCGACCCTTTCATGCAGAAGAAACCCGCCTCTCTCCGTTGAGGATTTGAGAGCCCTTATTTTTATAATTGATTGAAAGGAAAATTGATATCCTCCATTGAAATTGCAGGAGATAGTTACACGAGTCCATCAAAAGTCTCCTTGAAAAGGTGGGTTTTCTACTCTAGAGGAACTGATTTCTCTACTACAGGTGCTTTCATATTTGTCCTCTCTAAAATGAAGTTATTTCAATTTTAATTTCAGTTTGATTTCTTAATAATAGTAACTTTATATGTTTTCATGGGTTTCGGTTCCCCCCCCCCCCCGGGTTATTTATTATTGTGTACGAATTTGGACAAGATCAAGGTAGGACGACTTTTTCTGTGTAGGGTTGGTACACCGGGATTGAGTAAATTGTACATTGAAGGGGAACGAGAGAGTTTGAATAATCTATTTTATGGAACTTGGGATTATTGAGATAAACTTTGGGGGTGCTGAAGCAGTCTTGTTCTGCTCCAAAACCACGAGACTGAATGTAATAAATTGAAATTCGTCAACTAGTTACTAATTTTCAATTGAGATAATACCTTGCACTCGAAAGGGAACCCTAATATAGTAAAGGTTCTTGTTGAGGCCTAGAATGTAGATAAATACACATACATACGCAAGCATATGTGGCCATGTATAAGTATTCTGTTTTCCTTTGTGTTGATCGGTGTTTGATTCTCGTAGGTTTTGGATTATTATCATGGATTTCTAGTGAGTGACTTTGTAAATTTACTTTCTTGTTCAAAATTCATGATTCTGCATGAGAACTATAATGAAACAGGGACCTTGCAATGTGTTGGGTATAAAGTGAAGATTGCTGTTGCTTGATTGTTTTTGTAGGAAATAAGAATTACTGGAAATGGATGCTCAAGCGAGGAAGAAAGCATTGTTTCGAGCAAAATTGAACGCACAAAAGCAGGAAAAGCAGCGGATTGATTCTCCCCTTGTAAGGTATTGCTGTTTGCTTGTCGGGTTGTTTAATTTGAATGTGAATCCAGAGTAATTTTAGTGTTGCATTATCTGTTTATGTGAGAGAACTTTTATCACTTCAAGGTTGTCTTGTATTGGTCGCCTAGTACCTGAAATGCCAACAAAGTATAGTGACCGGGAGAATGTTCAACGAATGTAAAGTTTTATATATGTTCGTATGTTGGCTGTGAATTTGCATGTGTGCTATGCGGCTGAATACGTGAGAGTCAAAGATGAAGTGGAACTATCTCATTCAGTAGGTTCTAGGATATTTAATTTGTTGTAATTAGACTATACAAACCTAATTAGGAACTGGAAGATTTTGGTGAACTTTGGTTGTAATCATCGCATACTAGTGCCCTTGGTCTGTATGAGAATTAGCATGGTAAGATGTTTGGATATGAAAACTATTTTTCATTGATTTGAATGTTTGGTTGCATATTCCTTCAATTATTTGCCAGACAAGTTGAAGCCCTTTGCCAATTGTAAATGCAGGTATAATGAACATGATCAACCTGTATGTCGAGTTTGTGAAGTTGTCGTCAAATCTGAGTCACTTTGGCCTGCTCACCTGGCTTCTCGCAAACACCATGAGGTAAGTTTTTAATTACTAGGAAAAGTGTTTACATCAAATTTCTGTTTAGACGTTTGTATGGTCTGAAGCTATTGCTGTCATAACGGGGGCTATGCGCCAGTTCACATGTTGATAAGTGAAAATGGGTTTTTGGTCTTAGAATCTGTGTCCAGCAGGTAGGATTGCAATCATGGTATCTGGTGCCAACATGACATTTTAATTTTGTAGAGCAACCAAGCATCACTCCCATGTCATTTTGGTACATGTAGAGCATGGTGTCGGAGCATAGACACTTTCATGAAGTTGCGAAGATTTTATTGGTTAAAATTCCTGATAGGTCAATAAAATGTTTACGGTTTTGCTAGTTTGGTGGGGGGAAAATTAGGGCAGGAATTAGATATTATTCATGTTCTAATCTCTTAAAGCAATCTCTCTCCTCCTCCATGTAAATTTGACATATGAAGATCCACCCATTTCCTTCTCTTGGTCTTGTTGCCCATAAAATGATTGGAAATTGGTTGCTGATTTCTAGTATATCTTGATCATTATCAAGTTGGACAATAAATTGTCATCTCATCTTTTACCCGAAAGATTGCCGTTTGGTTAGCTAAAAATAGTACCTGAGCACGATCTGCTTATTTGTGATCCGGAATTGGTATAGGATTCTTGGTGCTGATTAAAGTCGCTTGAACATTTCTTACATCACTTTTGCTTGTTCAGGCTATTGAGAAGCTCAAAGCCAATGCTGCTGCAGTAAACCGGCCTAATAATACTAAACCTGAAGAGTTGCCGAAGCCTAAGCCTGAGTCATCCAGAGAGTTGAATGATAAATACGAGCCTTATGCACTGCCAAAACCTCGATCATCTACTTTGCCTCCGGATTTTTTTGATAATCATGAGTCAAAGAAGCAGAAAATGGGTAGGAATCTGTTTTGGGATTTTCCTTTTGAATTCTGATTCTGTGTCAAAATGTTGTTAGTTTGGTCATTTGTTTGATTTATCTATGTACTTGTAGATTTGACAGTGATGTGGGATTTGGCTCATTTCCTATGATCTTTATCATGTAAATCGAGTAGGTCCTATTGTTTCTGATTTTTAATTGTTCATGTCGTGGGAAGGTGCCACTCACTTTATGAGTGTCTTTATGGTTGGTCCTGATTAGATACTATATATGTGGCACTGGCTATTTCTTGTGTAGCATTTTTGTCTTGAGATCTTTCATTTGGATGGGAAAAATAGAGAAACCTTCAACTTTCTTCTTCATAGGGTCTTTCCTAAGAAATTGATCAGGGATAACCATTAGTGACTGGACTTTTACTTTGTATGGATGGACGACCTTTCATTTGCCAAAACTGATTTCTGACCAGTATAGTTTAGTTTCTGACCAAGTTCAAATATATTTTTCATTGGCTGGCTGATTTGGATTGATATTATATATGAATTATCTATGTGTAAAAAGTGTCATTCCAGCTGATCCAAAAGAAAAAAACTAAGGCATGGGGGAGGAATTCTTAATACCAAAACTTAAGGCATAGGACATGTCGAGCTTGCAAAAGACACTGAGAGCACCATTGTCCGGATGCCCTCATTTTTCTCATTTCGTGCTGGTGCTGTTGAAATTTTGAATTTTCCGAATGTATTGTGTTGGCAATCCTGTATTTGTTGTGGATATACAGTACATTTCTGTTTCTGAGTTGAAGTTCTAGCTGATGGAAGTCAAAGTATATACTTTATTCATGCAAGCTTCTTTCTTTGGTAGATGTGAGCTAATGTTACTATGTCTAGATTACCTTGATCATATTAATTGTGCTTGTGCTATTGTTATCAAGATGCTAAGAATTTCTTTCAGATGTAAACTGTATCTGATATTCTTCTTTTCTAGAAAGGGATTCCGGCAAGTTTGGAGACCCGGATTCTCATGAAAAAGATTCTGTTTCTATGAAGACCCAAGTTGTGGAGGAATTTGCCTCTGAGAGTGGGATTGACGGGTCATCTGTTGCTGCATCTATGCAAATGAGAAATCCTGAATTTCCAGCTTCCAAGGATTTCAGGCAGGTGCCAAGAACAGACACTGGTTCAGAAACTAAGCAAGTCAAGGGAGCTCTTCCTGAAGGTTTTTTCGATGACAAAGATGCTGATTTACGTGCCCGGGGTATTACACCAGTGAAGCCAGATGTCAAGTGAGTATTCTTTTTTATTTTTCCTGTTCTTTGAAATTAATGCAACTCTTTTACTCATTTAACTTTGTGGGTGATGACATGGTTATCCAGTTTCAGAGGAGTATTATAATTCACATGATTCAGTTGTGAATTATTTTTCTAAAAGCGGTACC
>NC_026152.1:4476764-4507171 GCF_000512975.1 Sesamum indicum
CTGCCTGCTCCCTCAGAGATCGGGCGGGTTAGCTTGTTGTGTAAGCACTAGAGTCCTTGACTGAATCTTCAGTTTATAGGACACTGCACTGCTACCAATATTCGATGACCTTAGATTTTCTTGGCGCCACTGGCTTCAAGGTAAATTCCAGTTATTGTCTTTAAAATGGATGTTTGAATCTATCAATATCACAATGATGCCGGTGCAAATGATGGAACAATATAAAAAAGGTGGCTTACATGGTCATTTTAGTGATTGAAGTCTGGTGAACTGATGAGCCAAAGTTCTAAATATGAGAACTTCTTTAAAACTATATCCTGAAGATTGCTGAGATATATAGGACTTAAATTTTCAGCTTTTTGGTACAATAATTGGCAATTTCGTTTCCAGGATCTCAGTTTTACATCTAATGACATATTTGATTTTATAATGCCAGTTGAGGATGTTGTAGTTTATGAATCGAGGCTGGCAAGTTATATTGGTGGTGATGCATTATTTGTGTGTGGTAGACTAGAATTCATCATGAAATTTCTTGTTAAAATTGATGTTTTTTGCTCTTTTTTGGGTTGGGCCTTGGGGGCTGTTAGGGTGGTAGATGGAGTCTTGATAAAGATGCTCTATGTTGGCACTCCTTCATCTTAGACGACTTCTAACAAAGGTTACATTGACTATGGTCAATGTTATCAATGTAGGAAGACTACAAATTATGTACATGCTAGTTAAATAATACAAAGGCTCCATTTGGTTTGACGAGATGAGTGGAAAGGGGAAGTTAGAGGGGGAAAGCGAGTGAAATTTGCTTTACATGATAGAGAATTATACTTTCCTCCAAATTGTTGGTATGATCCAATGTGAAGTATACATCCCCTTATTTGGTGTGACAAGAATTTAAAAGGAACTGAGTTAATTTTTGTATATCAATTAACAATTTTCTCTTTATTTTGTGCTAAAAATGAATAAATTGTTACTAAAATAATTAATTTTCCCTTTCTATCCATATAATGTAAGATTTCCTTTTGAATCCTTATCTTGAATATAATTTTATTTTATGAGTTCTCTACTTACCAAATTGTAAATAAAGAATATTAGACAAGAAAATGGATTTTGAGTCCCACATGATTCCTATCGATCAATTGGCAGCATTGTGTTTTTTTCCCTTTTATCAGGGATGACGGCATGGAGGAGAATATATAGATATCATTTTGCAAAATAAATAGTATGAAGGATGGTTACAGGAAAATTGTGTTTAAGGATAATAGGGTAGATAAAAACTTAAACAAGTAAGTTTTTTTTTGCAGCTTTGTATTTCCATTTTCCAGCCCAATTTTGGATTCAGACGAAATTGGAATCTGGAGGGGTTTCAAATACATCTCGTTTCACTTCTTGCTGTTGTTTATTCTATCTAACCAAACATGATTATTTCTTACACATCCAAATTGCCCTTTATTATTATTATTACTACTACTTTTTCTTCTTCATTTTGCACGCCAACTGGACAAATTCTAAGTTGTATGAATAATGCTTTCACTTTAGCTGTTTGAAAGGTTTATATATCTAATTAGTGCACAAATAGAAGTAGGTTTTGGGATGAAAAAGTATATAATTTGGATTTAAGGGAGAGAAGAAAGTAAATTTAGTTTTCTGTAATGTTACTGCTCTCATTTGCTTTGCTTTATCTGAGTTGTATGCTGAAGCACAATATATTTCCTCGCAACTTCAATAATTAGATCCCCTTAGAAGTAGGTTTGGGATGAAAAAATATATAATTTAGATGTAAGGAAGGAGAAGAAAAAGTAAATTTAGGCTTCTGTAAGTTTAGCTGAATGTTACTGCTCTCATTTGCTTTGCTTTATCTGAGTTGTATGCTGAAGAACAATATATTTCCTCTCAATTTCAATAATTAGATCCCCTTTATTTGATTTTTTTGTTCTCACCACCAATTTGGCAGGGATGAATACAAGGAGTTTGAAAAGTTAATCCAAGAGGATTTACAGGAGGTAGATAATCGTTTGGAGGAAGAAGAGGTCAGACATTGTCTCCCTGATCTTACATCGATAAACTGAAGTATTCAACAAGCCTCCTATGTGGTTTGTACACTGAGTAAATGCATCACTGACACATTATTGGCATTGATCTTACAGTTTGACGCAGCTGAGATGATTGAAGAGGAGGAGACAGTTGAACAGAGGTAAGTTATCAATGGGTAAAGCAATTACTGGACCTCAGTCTGCTTTACCTACTCTGTAGCTCGAGCAATGTTTATTTTGGTCTTTGCTTTTGCAGGGGCTATATCAAGAGAGTGGAAATGTTAAGAAGGAAGAAGCTGGAACTTAGGGCTTCTAAATTTGCTGGTGGTGCTAAAGATACTGAAGTCACAGGCAAGGAATCCAACCACAAAGATTCATCAAGTGATGATGAAGACGATGAGAATTTTAAAGTTGATTGGAGATCAAAGCATCTTTAAACACTTCCTTTTCATTTGCAGGTGATTCTCTCTCTGTCTCTCTTGATCGAAATGCTCCTAATGCCTCTATAAGAGCCAAACGTCAATTCATTTCTATAGCTTCGATATATTGACTAGTTAATCCTGGCTTGTTTCTGTCTCAGAATATAGATATCCTTTGCTGTAGTTTGTTCCCTTCATTAACTTGCTTTGCTGCTCGTCACAGATTGAAGCTTTTGGTGAAGTGGTTTTAATGAAATTGCAGTGCAGCTGCTTTCCACCCAAGTAAATTGTCCTCGATAGTTTCCAGTTTGACCAATTATCAAGCTTTTCTTTGCTTTGCCGTGGCGCCTGCCTACACTGTGAGTAGTACATGTTTGACTGCTGGAAACTTGAAAAATTCCATAATACAGAGCTGCCGAAAATTTAACTTGTACCGTTATTTAGCTTTAACCTTAGTCGACTATTAGAAACTGCAAACCTCCTGGCAGCAGCTAACGACAATGTACGTGTCTATGAGCTAGAGTGGTTTTGCCTTCCTGAAGGTAATGAAATTCATCAATCAAACAAGCACTTAAACATTTTTCAACACACGGACGTTTAGTTGGGAAGTACTGCACGGTTTACGTTTTCCAGCTTCTTTATACACAACAGTGCTGTCATATATAGTTAGGAAAGGAGTGGTCTGGCATAAAGCTGTAGACATTTGTGCTTTATTTAATATATGCATGCTGAGTAATTTTCCGTTTCACCATTGCTAGCGGTGTAATTGAACTTAACTTCGTTGCATTGTTCTTAACTTAGTGTTCTCTAGAGGCATCTATTTATTTGTCAATATATGCTGTAAGCATCTCTTAGTCTCTAGGGATATAAGAAAAGTCGTGCAATGCAATGCAATTATTGACCCAGTATCATTAGTTGATTGGTTGTGTGTTAGGCCGATTATCCCAGTCTGTGCAAAATTTAACAGACAAACAAAACAAAGCATGAGAAGGATATGATAACTCGGTATAATTTTATACTTTCTTCTTTGAACATACGGTGTAATTATAAATAAATCTCGTATGATTTTTAAAATTATGTCTAGTTCTTTTACATTTGTTTTCATCTAATAAGCATAATCTTCTGTTAGTTAAAATTTTCTAAAAAGATTTGTTTGACCTGCGGTAAGTCAGTAATAAGTCAATTGGTGTTAAATATGAATTTTTATTTATTTTTTATTTTTACTATATCAATAAATTTGGTGATTTTTGCTTAACGAAGATCTATTTATTAAATAAAAATAAATCTTGAGGACACTAATTGTAATTTTTAAATCACATAGAGCGTACGTGTGATTACAATAAGTTTTAGAGAGAAAGCAGGCAATTGGCATATTGCACCCTATATATGTTCTATTGGCACATTGCACCCTAAAATTGTATTTTTTGCACTTTTCACCCTTTAAATAAACAAAACCTTGCATCTTGCACCCTAAGGTGGAATCCGTCGGAAATTCGACCGGAAAATGCATGGAGCGTGACATTGAGAACGGCTTTTCGTCTCTCCAGTTTTTACCTCGATGCGTAAAAGCATGAAACCCTTTCTTCGCTCTAATAAAAATAAAAAAACATATCCTTCATTTTCTACCCATTCTCATCCTTCCACATTTTTGCTCCCAATTCATATCTAACATTATTAGCTTGGTTTACTATGATACATTCACTTTGAGCTTGTCAATAGCCTGAACAAACAAAAGTGATGATGTAAGAAAAGTTCAAGTGACTTTAATCAATACAAAGAGGCCAACATCAATTCTCCTTCATAAACAATTAGATGATGCTTAAGTATTACAAAAATAATATTTCCATAATTGGACCGGACTGATCGATTCGACCGGTTCAATCAAAAATCGGCCATGTTTTCAGGTTGGTTCATAAATGCCCAAAACCAGTAAGGTAAAACCAATGCTGACCTGTCAAAACCGACCAAAACTATTGAAAACCGGTGGCACCGAACAAAAGTTGTTTCAATCCCTTTTTTTTTGTGAAATATATATATTCTTTTGACTCAAGTTTTTCCATATTTAAAGCCTATAATGCTTAAGCTTGCTTTTGCTTTTCCAATGAGGGATAATTAGCTTGACTTAAACTTTTTCATATTTGTAGTCTAAAGTGCTTAAGTTTATCTTATATTTTCCCAATAAGTTCGGCTTAACCTTTTCCATATCTATAGTTTAAAGTGCTTAAGTTTGATTTATACTTTTTCAATGTACGACAATGAGCTACTTGTAGGGTTTTCTTCCCTTATTGATTCAAAAGGGAAAGCAACAAAGCTTTCAAAGTTCAAGAATTTGTGGGTTTTTAAATTTTACATTTTTTTTAGTTTGAGTTTTAATTTAATTTGCTTCTTTTAAGAGGTTGGTTAATTTTTTACCGTTAAATTGTTATAGATTGTACCAATTTTATAAATTGCTATTAAATTATATTTATCTAAGCAATTGATGTATAATATTGATATGTTGTAAATATATATACATACATATACAATATATTTTGAGTCAATCGATTTTTTTCAATTCAATCCAATTGATCGAATTAGTGAACCGATAATTTATCCAATTCAATCACCATACCAAATTTCAAAACATCTGTACTAATTATGAAAAAGAAAGACTCTTTTCTGTTTAGAATGAAAGTTATTTTAGATATTTTTACAAAATTTACTCTTTGTTTTTGCATAATTCATTTCCAAATTTCTTTCTATAATTTGTGGAGGACAAAAATAGAAATTCAACATAATATTAGTAGTTCTTATACTAAAATTTTAAACCTTTCTATGATTTCCCACGTTCTCATCTCAACCTTAAAAAAAAAATAAAAAAAAATCTTGTTCTCTATTTGAGAAACCACTTTTAACAATGTTATTATATGTTGTAACTTTTAACAATTTATATATACTAATAGATATAACAATCATATCTATTAAAATTACTTTTTAATTAATTTTAATAAAATTTTCTCTATTCTGGTTATATATAATTGTTAATACGATTGTTAATTTATCTATTTAATTCTTGAACAAGATACGATTTATTACCACTTTTATATGTTGCATTGTTTCTTATAAATGTGGTTTCAACTAGTCAAGCTATGGGATTTGAATGGCAGTCCGAAATTCTAAGAATTGCTTTCTTCTACCTTCTAAATTTCAAGGAGTTGCAATTAGAATGTGAAAATTTTGCCTTGTTCTTTTATTTTTTTTTCTTTTTCTTATTAATTTTGTGGATTATGTTTGTTGTTGGGAACGATTGTTCATCTATAGATACGATCAAGGTTTTTCGCAATTTTGACACTGTCTAAATATTGTAATGAAATTTATCAATTTGTAAATACTATTAAATTGTACGTAGTTAAAGAGACTAAAATGCAAAATGGAAGCCATTATAGGAAGAACTGCTCTCAATTTTTCTCTATAAAAGACGTTCAACCTTAATGTGGAAGGTACACAAGGGTTTAAATATACAATGGGCATAATCACCCTAACTAACTAATAAATTCTGTTACATAAAAGACAAAGAAAATGATTACTTTGTCCCGTATTTAAGATATCTATTCCGTGTCTAAAATAACCACAGCTGTGATATTCGCGACCTGGGACACAACCTCAGTATCAGCGACCTCGTGACGTGCAGCTGGGCTATGATCTCAGGATGTGTGAGCTCGATGGCAACCTCAAGATGACGAGGCTGGGAGGTTGAACTGTCAACAGATACTAGAAGATAAGGCATGTGGTCTTTGCGTCCACAAAATTTTAAATATAAGTCAAGACAATTACAATTCTTATAATTGTAAACAAAATAAAGTTATATATTAATTACTTCTAATTGTTGTAATGAAATTCATTCATTTATAGATATGACGAGTTCACACAGAAGCACCGATTTTCTATACATTATATTGTATTGTTGGTGAACAATAATCAAATATTAAAACATTTTATAATACAGAATTATACAGAAAAAACCAAAAAGTACATTATAAAAATTTAGAATTGCTCTTCTTAAATACTTAATTGTATCACAACAATAACTACAATTTTCTTGTCTATTTTCCTCTTTTAAAAAGGGTCCAATACAAGAACTTTTCAAGGTGTTAGTTCTTATGGGATTCATTCTATTAGTGCAAAATAATAAATAAGTATTGATGAAGAATTATGGTTGAAAATTCCAAAATTGTTTTTGGATTGAAATGTAGATTTGAAGAAAAAATTTAAAGCTAAAATATTTCAATAGTAATAAATATATTTAAGATCCAAAGACTTCTCAAAATCCGTGTGAAAGGATTTCAAATTAGAATATATTATAACGAGCTCTTATGAGATTATATAATTATAAATTCTCTCTATATGAAAAATTACTAATACCTTCATAATTTTAACTGTCGCCTAAGAACTAACCGAATACACTATCCTCTGTTAATTTTTCATTAAATTTTTATAGTAAATTGACCAAAATATCCTTATAGACTATGAATTATAAATTTATTTATTTTTATTTTGTATAAACTAAGTGAACAATTTTCGTACAAAATTTTAAAATTTCCATCCATCTCACCCAATTATTATTCAATTTTTAAAGGTTTTTTTTTTTAAAAATAAGAAAATTCAACAAAAGCAAAATTAACAATTTCAAGCCTGCATCTAAAGATTACACAATTTGATCAAACATCAAAAAGAGTACTTGTAACTTTTGAGACAATAAAAAAATATTTATAATTATGCCAAAGCTCAAATAAACTAGTTGTAATTTACCTTTAAAATTAAGTGTAATACAATTATCTAGCAAGTATAAATTTGAACTTATAACTCCCAAGATATTCGAGACCAAACATAGTATAAAAGAATTATTACAAAATGCAAAATTTCCGAGAGAGAATTCATTTTTAATCTCAGAAGGACCATAGCAATACAAGATTTCAGTTTACACAAGGGTATTACTTTTGAATCTAAGTAATACATTACAGTTTCTCATGAACAGATGAACAACTCAAGCTAAACCTGAGCTGCTTCCAGCCCAACCTATTCCTAAGTTTCACCTACTTCTGTGGGAGTGCAAGAACTATAAAATTAAGTCTTTAACAAAACTATCCTTCTAACCATAAAACTATATCTGCCATGCAATTTTCATACATCCGCTGTGAATCCCAGATCATTTCCCCATCCTCAAATCGATGTATAGTGAGTCTGAACCATTCAAGTATGTGTCATTGGAATCACAAACCAAAGTCTATTTCAGCTCGCTTCAACACAGATGTCACTCTAGCAAAAAATTCTGGTTCGTTTTCTTTTATTTCATCCAGTGATCTTGATTCGTGTTCATCAGCCTGCAAAAAAAGAAAGTGAGTTTTTGGGGATCTGTTAGTTTTATAGTATTTTTTCTTCACTGTCGTACAAAATAGGAGCTAAATTGATTCCCAACAGTCAAATTACATTGAAAATGACTGCTCAGCTTAATATTCATGTTTGCAGAAGGTAATAATTTCATGAGGAAAAATTTATAGCTCTTGAGAGCTTACTGTTGTAATCCTAGTCATGGTTATAAATAGTTGCATAGTTTACTAATTTTGCCTCAATATTTGAGGTCATACGTTCATAGAATCAATTCATACAGGTTACTCTAAGTTGTAACTTTTCAGCTTCAACACACTATATAGTATCAACTTTTCAAAGCTTAATCATGTTTATAGATGTCCTAACACCAGCATAACCTAAATTGCAACGACATACATGGATCCTTTGTTTTGCCTTCTTATGAATATCGTAAATTTTCAATAGGTCAATAATTAAACTAACAGCTTCTGATATTAACAAATTTGCAAGAGTGTAACTGCTGAAAAAGATCATTTCCGTGACTTGACACAACTGAGCCTGTCATATGCATACCTCTTTAAATTTAAGGAGAATTAGATTTGAGACGGAAGCTGGTTTCGTACGATCCCATCTGAAATGATGTCGTATATTAAAAAAATGATTAGCATATACAATAAACATTTACGTCGCAAATGATAAGCCTACACATATGTTTTACACCACCAGGTACATGTAATACAACTAAAGAGAAATTTGAAATGATATATAAGTCACGGATTAATTCCAGATACTAATTCATGCAAACTAATATGTTCAATCACTGTCAAAATTGAAATGATGAATTCAAGTCAACAATATTTCCTGGAATTAGCATGAGTTTCGAATCTCATAAATTGGGAAACTGCAGCTATGGACGCTTGAAATCCCTTTTAAATGACAGGAGTATTGGTGCAAACCTCCCTTCATTTGTTTCCATACATTATGAACATCAATTTAGGGATAGGACCACAACCTGTTTCCTTTACGATTTTTTTTTAAAAATTAAAGATAGCCAAATTCATGTGGCAAGCTGACAAGAGACTACCACATTAATTAAGTTGTGGGTATCAATGCCAAAATCTAATACATTAAACAAGCCTTTGCCAATTGCATTATTTAATAAAAAACAAAACGATAACATAAAAAATTTAAAAATATGTATGACAGTCTTATAAGACAGTGCACTTCACAACCTTAATGTGGTCGTGTGGAGTTAACTACAAACAAGAGAGTCAGTGAATTCCTGTGTAAATGACCTGGCCGAACATAAACCCAATTATAATCCATGTGACCAGACCTAATAATTTAACACTACTAAAAATACAATCGGTACGAGAGGGTAAAAGAAAGAGAGAAAAACAAAGGGAAAAGTGTGGTAAATTGCTTCACTTTAAAAAGTATAGTGGGGTAAATTACTATTTCTTTTTCATATGGGGGTAATTTGCTCATTTTCAGTATCACAGGGGTAAATTGCTGTTCACCCGAAAAACAATGACCTAGTCATACAAACTCATGACAAGAAATGCTTCACTGACTAAATACATGAGTCATATTCATATGTGATCCTCCACCCTCTCACAGTCTTTCCATAATTTGAGCAATCAAAAAAAAAAAAAAAAATCAAATCAAATCAGGAAACAGGACACAGGACACAGAAACAAGTTGTTTATCAGGTTTTCAAATCATCAACCAGGTTTGGACAGACTATTAGAGACATTTATGTAAGACCTAAACAATTTCTAGTTGTGAAGATGACTTTACAGTTATGGCTTCATTTTCAACCCCTCTAGAAAAACTTTTGTCTACTACAACTAAAATCTTTCATAAATATCCATACCTGATTAGTATTAACTCATTGACTGAACGCCACATTCCACGTCCAACATCTTTAGGCGATTGATCTCTTGCACTTCGGCCGTGCCACAACTCTTTGGCTACATACATAACCTCCTCAACATCGACCTAGAAGAGTTGAAAATATGTGAAACACATTATGCATATAACAAATGCATGATAAATGCATTTACTATTATTTTTTTTACCATTTCTGGTGAATTAGACAGGATGGTATTTATCAATAAGATGGTCCAAAAACCATTTGCTGTTGCAGTATGTAGTTGTTGTCCATAAGAGAATCAATGACCGATCGCAACCCATATGGAAGTAATTTGTCAATTTAATATTTCTCTTTAGTTTCTCAAGTATCCTTCTAAGGAGATTAGTACTAAACTTATGTTGTATTTGGATTGACGGATTTGAAACTAAGGATTACAAATTCATAATAATAAATCCATTAACTTGTTTGGATAATTTAAAGAATTTCACATACTATATTGTCTCACATGGTGATGGATTTCAAATCCATTTAATACGAAGTTATTTGAAATCCTTCCTCAAAATTCATTCCTCAAATCCAAAACATTCCATCCAAACATAGCCTTAGTGAAAAGAACTGATATCTGCATAACACTTTACATCGAATCAAGCGACCTTTAGCCTCATTCAAGTAAACCAACTAGACAAAGAAAAAACTAAAAGAAAAAACAGTGAAAGCATGACGAAAAGATAAAATGGAACAACTTGGAATCCCTACTCTGAGGCCTTTCACCAGATTTAAATATATTCTGCAATTTATCACACAGAAGTAGGACGCTAACACAACATCCAACAGCAGAGCTACTGAATTGTTCATGAGGAGTATAGCATAAGAAACCCCGGACACCAAAGTAACGCAACTTAAGCGTCTAACCTATGAACAATCTGGGAAAAGAATGAACTAGGCAGCCCTAAAAGTCACCACCAAATCCAACTAGTACTTAGGGAACTATCATACCTTACACCCTCATCAAAGTTGGTGTTAGAGTTCATTTTAGAGTTCTCAGGTTCTAGGACATGTAATGTTGAATTTTAAGATTTGCCCAGATGTTCATTTTCCTTCTCCTATTTAATATATTTCCAATTTTAATAAATCATCTAACAGATCTCAAATACTTCCATTTCCAAGATATAATTGCTTTATATCATGGTACCAATTCTCTCGAACTGGAGATATTACCTTTAATATGGGTATTGAGAATCATACTCCAAACAGAAATACAACCACTAAATCTAATATAGCAAATCTTTTGGAGACCCCTCATGTCAGAGAGGAAGTTATAGAATTTGGTAGTGGAAATCTAGGATGAAGTACCTGAACTTGTATTGTTGTACCATATTGTAACTCTTCATGCTCGATGAGGCGCTGATGGAGGACACGATAATGATCCATATCAAAATTCACAACTGGTTCCATATGAACTTGCAGTCCAGCTAATTGAGTTACAACATATGAAGCCATAACTTGTCCAAAAATTGCTGGTATGGTTCCAAGGACTGGAATGATGCGAACGCGGAAACCCGGAACAATCTGATAATCAATTTCAACAAGTTGTTAGTTATTGGCGACTTTAGAAGATTAGACTGCACCAAGTTTTGGTTGAGAATTTTTCATGCTTGGAAAGATAAAAAGGTAACTTCTGATAAAGTTTGGGCTCAAAGGGATCAATTTTTTTGGAGTAACTAAGTAAGAATACAACTAATCATAAAAAGAAAACAGCCTAGGTATTCTACAGGAAAGTATAAAGTGCTTACTTGATAATCTGAAGGATTTTCTTCTTCTCCACTTGGTCCTTTGAAAGGAAGCAATTTCGCTTTTGGTTTCTCCAAAGAGAAAACTACAGGAATACCACCTTCAATACCGTAATCTTTCCTTAAACGGTGTCTAACCTGAAAAATGATGTTTATGAGAGTTCATCTCGACCACTAATGGCCAATTCAAAGAAATCAGATGCCAATAATTTGACTCCGGCAACAGCAGTCTCGTGCTTTGTGTGCTAAAAAATAAAGAATGGAGACAATTAAAAACATCCAGTCCCAGACCACAAGATGTCCAGAGAAAGATTTTAAACATAAAATGAGCTGCAATGAAAGAATTCAGTCAACAAAAGATCAAGGACATCATAATGTATCACTCAGAACCAAAAATTAATATAAAACAAGTGAAAATACAAGAACAAAAGTAATATTCACAATGCACTAGCTTTCATCGCTATACTGATATACGATAATTCACTCATAAGTATCCTTGAGAGCTATAAGGGAAAATTTTCTAAACTTTAAATGAGATAGAGCAGTCCAACTTCAAACAATTGTTTCATGGGAACTCTCAGTATTTTCTTACTAATTAGGTGAATCCAGATGTTCCTATTATCGTGAATTGGGACTTGGTAACTTGGCCCATGGCTGCCTTCTACCATCCCTTTATCAAATGGTTATCGATCTTGAATCCAAATTCAAACTTAGCCTCCACAATGAAGTTTACACAATGAAATTAGGACTCTAAAAGAAAAGAGTGGAGATATGATATGTGCTCTGCAGTTTCCTTCTTTTTCATTAGAACATAAAGAATGCATCAATGCTAACCGGTATTGACTGCATAGAGACAGACAGAGGATTCCCGTGTTCTTCTTTACCCATCCTTTGGGCAGTAACATTTTCTCCAATTTTATGTTCACCACATTTTTTTTTCTCTCAAGTAAAAGTGTTTGGTAAGCTTCCAGGACGTTATTATATAGATTGAATGAACCTATTAATGTAAAACCGAGATATCCTCCTCCCAATTTATGAAGCCATATCAACCGAATAAGGTATCAGAATTAGCCAAAAGAGAAAAGATAACACGTAAAGATGATATACATGATCATTGCGTACAGTACCACTCTCAGTGTCATTCGCATAAACTTAATCTCATTCACAAATGAGAACTATGGGATAGACATAAACCCCAAAGGGTAGAAAATCCATCAATTATACAATGTGATAAATAAGCAGTTTTATCTTCGAATAAATTAGTAGTTCATGATGTGAGAGTCCACATTCATACAGTGATTTGCTTGTTAGTCACTAGGTCTAATTTTGAAGAAGTGCATCTTTTTGTTGGTTGCCCACACAGAAAGCTCCATTTCCTACATTAACTAATTATCATTAAAACCTATAATTGAGTACTTCCGCTGTTGAAAATTATTCTTCAACATTGAGTACTTTTATTATTGAAAATGATTCTTAACCACGTTGAAGGGTGAAAATGGAAGTTGAATAAGATTCCCACCTTTCCAACTCTTGCCTAATCCTTGTGCCACTTGAAATGAGGTCATCCATATGAAGGTAGAGGTACAATTTCTTGAAAACGAAAGTTTTACTACATATTACAGCATAAATGACCACCTTTCATTGGTTCAACTTTTACATGCAATATCTTGTTTGAAGGAAAGTTTCCAATTTCATCTAGTTTCTTCTAACAGAAAAAGATTTTTTACCAGTCAAGCCATAGAAACTAATTTTAATTTAACTTCTGAAGAGAAATGCACAGATGGATCCTATCAAGCATAAGTAGTCACAATTTCGTACATAACATGTTAACCAAGTGCAACATCTATTTGAGGAGACAAAGAATATAATTCAAAAATCACAGGATAACCATTACCGCACGAGAAAGTGGATCATTGGTCGATTCTCTTAAGTCAGCCACGCGGATTCTTGTTGGATCAGCTCTTGCCCCAGCTCCTGTTGCAGATAGAACCTTCAAACCCCTCCGTGCACATGCAGCAAGAAGTGCCACCTAAAAGCCACAATCAATCAACAACTTTATGCAATTCAAAATTGATGGTATAAGACTATCATTTATTTAGATAACTGGATTGTGAACTTCAGAAACAAAATGCCTACATAATTTAAAAGGCACAACTAAAAGTAGCCTCCAGAATGATATAAAAAATCTTTAATGGGTAAAGGCCATGAATATATTGTCCATTTGACCAGACATAATTGCTTTATGATATATTGATGTTAAGATTTTGTTATGATGACTGCTGAGAGTCTCCATGAAGTATGTCATACGTAATATATAAATCCAATAAAGTCTCATTACAATACCAGAAATCTAATGAACTAATACTAAGATCTAGGACCAACTGTATTAAATGCAGAGTTGAAACATGCAAAAATATAATAAGAGCAAGAAGCCACACACCTGTTTTAAGATACATCTCGTACATATAATCAACTAAGGGCATTTTCTACTTATATCTCAGCCCAGAGTGAAGATCATAGCAGGTTGGAGTTTTACAATTACATCAAGAATTAACAACTCAGGAGTTTAGAAATTAATAGTTCAAGTTAGGTAAAATGAAAATACAAATTAACAAGAAATATATGTTACCTTTGTATCAATGTTATCAATGCAATCTAGGACAAAGTCAGGCTGCCCAGATAGAATTTCATCTTCAGATGATGAATCATATAGCAGCACTTTCGCATCGACTTGGCACTCTGGGAAAATTGTCGAGAAATGCTTCTTCAGACATAGGGCTTTTGGGGTACCCACATCCTCTCTTGTTGCAACAGCATGTCTATTCAATGATGAAACTGAGACCTTTACAAACAATTAATGAACGATAACTATTACTGATTAAGTAGATTAAACATTTATAAGTGGTTAGAATTTGTAGCAAATAAAGAATCCTTAACAATCTCACATAACTACATGAACAATGAATGACATCAGATCTGCATTCATTAAGGACCGTGGAAATAAAATTTTAGCCATATATAGCATTTAGGGCTTCTATTGTAAGACTAAAGGAATATCAGATCAACTCTAAGTGAAGTCGAAAATATAATGAACTTCCTGTTGCCTAAACTGTCCGTTCATTTCTTACATCTTGGTAAATGATATAACAATCAGAGAAATGATTAAGAGATGATTTAGAAAAATTGTCCAGTGTGGCGTAGTGGCAACTAGGAGGAAATGTTTATAAACTGAGTGTACCTGATCAAAATCCACAAGGAGAAGCTTGCCTACACCAGACCTCAAAAGCATAGATGCAGCGTGACTCCCAACTCCTCCTAGGCCAATCACTACAACGTACGAAGATACCACTTTTTTCTGGTGTTCCAGACCAAAGAACTGAATATTCCTGACGAAAGAAACAGCTTCAATGAGAATCTTTTTATATTGTCAGCTACTAAACAACCCAGCACAGCATCAATCACAGCTTGTAGACCTCACAGTAATTATTGAAAGATTAAATGATCCTTAAATAGTTCAGAAATAAGAGTCCTTCCATGAACTAAATGACATGCAACTAAATTATATAAGAGTTTCCAAAGGGAGAAGATTGTTCCCAGTAGCCAAGCTCTCGCCGGCCATGGATATCCTGTATCTATTCATTCAGATTAAAATCACAGAAGAGCATGTTTGACAATTCAGCATATCAGAAGCAAATGAATCCTCCAGTTAATATTCCTTCTTTCCTACTAGGGGGCTGTGTCTCAATCCAACAATTGTCAGATAAACGATACCTTAGCAATGAAATCCTCTATCCCTTACACCACTTACTCATTATTTACATAATCAGATATCAGAGAATAAGACTTATCTTACCTTGTCAGTTGTTCGGACACAATTTCATCCATTAGCAGGTCGGGAACAACTGTGTTGTGATTCACGTCCTCCATGAACTTATGATCTGTACGAAAAAGAAATGCTCCACCTGTTAGAAGTTCATTAGATAAAATAGTCTATGAAACAATAGCAAAGCACTCCCATAATGAGCAATAACTATAAATATGTAGAATGTCTTCCTCCATATGACAACACAAGTTTCAGCTGCCTACAAATATGGGGGGTAAGATAACCAATCTGACCAACTGCACTTCTACTCTGTGGAGAAGCACACTTGCTTATTGCGAAAAAATCGACAAACGTTTAAAAGGCAAAACAACTAAGCTTATCTATTAACAGACTTGATGATAAACTCTGGTTGCAGACCATACTGTCATGCTCCTATAGACTAGAGCACTTCTTAGTGCGGATTTTAGAATTTGATTGGTTAGTATGAGTTGCATGCCAGACATTTGCGTTTCAATACTCGAACAAGGTTATAGAAGCATATTTGTCTATATTTCATTTTCAATTTTGAGTTGTTGAAACAATAATTGAAGTGAAAACGTATTTGTTTATGCATATTCTCATTGGAAATGTTTTCCTATCATTCTATTCCCAATTGTTACTTTTTTATATTCATACATATACATAATATTCTTTCAATCATTAATTTTATAAACTAAAGAACAGATCTTTTTTCATAATGCTTTCACATGACATCACTAACAATTCTAAATCAATAAAAAAATTAATTTTCATTTTATTTGAATAAAAAATGTACTTGATGAGACACCACTAACAATAAAAAAATAAAACTATCATCGTTATCAAATAAAAAAATATATTGATTTGACATCACTAACAACATAAAGCAACATAAAGCACAATATCAGTAACTATCCAAACATATTCTCATTTTCACACAAAAACCTATACAAAATTAAAAACACATATTTTACGCTGAAAATTGTAAATGAAAACATAAACAAACAAGCTGGCAGCAGATCCCAAGCATTCCCAATCAATTTAAAGTAGTGTCTATGTGCCCTTTCAGATAGGGAATCATGGAATTGCATTCCAGATTAATTTAAAACTGCAGAAAATTTGAAACATACAGGTAGAAAATATGCATAAGACCAAATACATAATTTGATTGGAATGCTTTTTATGCAAAAATATAGTTCAGTTTTAATACTATATTCATCTGACTGAGAAACCTCCACCACGTATTGGCTAGTGTACTCAAGGCACGACCACTTCAATGGAACCATACACAAAGGTTCAACTAAGAGCGCCCCAAAAGATCCCAAGCCAGAACACTTTCCAACTCTTTTAGGAGAAAAGGGAAAGACAATAATGTTGCACGCATAGTAACTCATGTCTAGAGAATCCAAAACAAAATTATAGGTAACATAGTAACCACCGAACATGAGCAATCAACATACCCTTCAACTCATTCGCCTCTACATTAGTACATTGCTTCCCCACCCGTCTGCAAAATGAAGAATACCCAACAAATTATTAATACCAAGTTTCAACTTAATGCAAAACACAGCAAAAAACAAATTAATGTCCATCAAAACAAATTACAAGGAAACAGAAAGAGATACACCGAATATGTGTGTGGGTGAGAGAGAGAGAGATACAGAATGTTTATTGCGTACCTGGGCAGAAGTAGTCTGTAGATAGCAACGGTAGCAGCAGAACCCAGCAGAGCTCCGGCTCCGATCAACACCAAGTATTTCCCCTTCTCACCCATCTCAACGTGTGAATTTTGTGCGTGTTCTGTGCGTGCAAAACCGGAGGGCGATGCTCATGGGGTTTAAGTTAAAACCATAAAACTGAAATGGGTTCGAGGGACAAGATCACAAGAATTTTGTTTTAAGGTCCATATGCATTTTGCTAATTCTTGAGCGGCAAAATTGCATCATCGTGGGTGGATTCATTTTTTTTTTTTTTTTGCTTTTTGTGTGTTTTGTTATATTTTTGTGCGGATAGATAGAGAAAAATAAAAGCAGAACCCAGCAGAGCTCCGGCTCCGATCAACACCAAGTATTTCCCCTTCTCACCCATCTCAACGTGTGAATTTTGTGCGTGTTCTGTGCGTGCAAAACCGGAGGGCGATGCTCATGGGGTTTAAGTTAAAACCATAAAACTGAAATGGGTTCGAGGGACAAGATCACAAGAATTTTGTTTTAAGGTCCATATGCATTTTGCTAATTCTTGAGCGGCAAAATTGCATCATCGTGGGTGGATTCATTTTTTTTTTTTTTTTGCTTTTTGTGTGTTTTGTTATATTTTTGTGCGGATAGATAGAGAAAAATAAAGATAAATAAAATATGTTGTGGAAATAAAACATGCATTGAATTTATTTCAAAGATAATTTAAAATAATTTAAAGGTTTAATTGCTTCTTTTATCCTATTAGATAAGACCATTCTCATTATTAGTCCCCTACTTTACTTGGTTGACATTTATAGTCCTAAAGTTTCCAGAATTTTAACACTATTAGTCTTGTAATCAGATTATTTTGCTTTTCTTGATAAACAATCTCATATGCTCAAAATTAGGTCTAACATACTTTCGAAATTAAATTAAACCACCATAAATTCATCTTTTATTTGACTGTATTGCTCCCAGGTATTCAAATCCTCTGCTTTACGGATTTCCACCAACTACACTATCACAGTAGATGATTCATAGGCACTTGGCTCATTCAACAACAATTACCATAACCCTATTTTGTTTCCTACCTTAAAGCATAGAAAAACTCCAGAACATAGACTTAATAAAATTTTGGGTGGACAAGTTGAACAGAAGCATTTACTTTATTGAAGAAATATGTAAAATATTACATAGATATTTGTTCCTCTATATGTGGAGACAACTATTTAGCCCTTCATGAAAAAGAGGACTTGACTCTATGGGGAAATCCCCATACGCTAGAAAATTTAAAACACAAAACTCTGAGAAGACTCAAAATATCATTGAAATGAAGAGTTGGAGAAGTTTTATGATGTCCCCCATCTGATTCCTATCCTTCTTATGTATAATAGCGACGGACTTCAATCCCAGACTTCAAACTTGTTTCGGATGATGTTGGTCATGATAACTTGTCAACCATGTGCTTGCTAGTTGGTTATCACTTCTTCCTGACTATTGGCTTATTTTTTTTTTTTGTCGACAGTTCAACTTTTGATTTTTTACATTTTGAGGATTTTACCTCTTCTTGTAAAAAATCCTACTTTTTACACTTGTCGGGTTTTGGTTAGGATGTCTTTTGGGTTACCCGAATCTTGGTTTCAAACAAGGACTTTTATTGTTTTCGCGCAAGGGCATACATGGTTATGCCATTGCCCCACATGCAAAATATTGCATGTCTTCATCCTCTTAGTCTCCGTTGCAGGTAGCTTATTCTCCAATATAAGCATTCTTTTCTTCTCGAACAAGCTTTCTGGAAACTCAGTACTCTTTCCTGTCATGGAGTTTAACATGAACGATCCATTTGATTTGTTTGAAAATATTTTAAATGGAAGTACCTTTGTCCATCTCCGTGAGAAAGATCCATAATGCTTAAGCCCTTCTAGTAGAGATGTCATCCTTGCTAATAGATGATACCAGGGGAGCTTCTCTTGTGACAGCTTTGATTTTGTTGAAAGCTACCATGTCTAATCTTTGCAGCTCCATAAAGTAAAATTGGGTGAGACCCTTTTCCTGAGATTTCTGGAGCAGTTGAGATGAATTTTAGCTCTAGGATATCTCCTTGTTTTATGTGGGGTTTGTTTTGTCATGTGTTGTATACTAGCCCACTAATCCATTACAAAAGCTTTTAGATTTCTGAAAAACTCAATGACACAGTATGAACCGAAGCCAGGGCTCTTAAATCATACCATTTTTTGACATCTTTGAGTTTATATCCCTCAAGCATCCAGGCTTGGTTATATTTTTTGGATGATTCGATTATAGTCTTGCCTAGATTTACTCCTTTGTGGGAAACTAATTTTTCCCACATCTGCTGATAGACCTGCCAAGTAGAAGATGAAAATATCAAATCGTTAGTATTAACCTTAGAAGTGTTGGTCATTGTCCTAAGGCTAACCTCTCATTTTTTAACCCCAGAGGAGCAGGGGTTAACTTGAAACATCAGGAGCTTACACTTCTTGTGACTCAATTGTTGCCTTTTCAGTAGAGTTTGACGATGATCTCGTTCAAGTTGTACTTGAATCTGCCGCTACAGGTGTAGAGCCTATACTCTGAGCACAGGTGTAGAATCCTACTCTCTAAACTCGCGAGTCATCACTAATGGCAATGCCTTTCGAATTGGTTCCATAAGGCTATGCCATAACGAGCTAGAAGTTAGCATGGTACTCCTGATTGCGGCCCGAACCGTGTCAAGATCTTCTTGTTGGACTTGACAAGCTATTTGTGCTTTTACTGTTAGCTGTGCAGTTTCTCGTAGAGAATGTCTTCAAGTTTGTCCGACTCTCTCCAAGATCCCTCCCAGTTAGCGATCCATTAGGTGATTCGCTTTTCATCATCAACATAATATATTTGGTTCCTTTTTCCTCTATTTTCATGAGTTCTAATATTAACATTTTTCTTCAGGAAGTATATTGATGCAGGCTGGAATTGCTAATCAATTTCAGGCTAAAAGAGGGATACTTCCTGCCGATGTTGTTATGGCACAAGTTGAGGTTGAAGATTCTTCTACTCCCAAAGAAAGCACGGCCTCTATAGAACCTACAGATCTTGTTAAGTCCAAACCTCTTTGTGAAGCCGAGACTGCTAGCAACAGTTACCCATACCGCAGCTCGAACTAAGGAATACATCGCTAAGTCTGGTTCACCAGGAATTCGCGAGAGGTCGAAGGATAGATGCTGTTGCTGTCGCTGGGGAACCGAGCAAGCCTAGAAAACGCAAGAGAAAGCATAAACAATGCAGTAAAAGCTTGGGTTCTAGCAAGTCCAACACACGAAGTAAATCGCGTTCGGAAAGCAGATTGGCTAGAGAGGCGGCAAGTCGTGCCGAAGAGGAAGAGAATGGGGGTGCATTGAAGGAGTATGTGGGATGTTGGAAGGAGGCTCACATGGCATTGAAGTCGCCTAGTTGTAGGGCTGCTGAAATGGTGGGAGAAAACTTGGTTCCCAATCAGGCCATTTGTTCTTCTATCTCGGTCTTCAGTCACATGTAGGCTAAGATTCCTAGGAGATGTACTAGGCTTGTTGTTTAGATTGCAATCAAGTCTCATTAACCCAAGCTGCTCACAAGACAGTCGAGGAGCATCATGCCCATGGTCTTATGTAGGTGTGCCTTTGCTCTTATGCGTACATACTATGATTTCTGGTTGTAACATTAAGTCTTGCTAATCCTTTATTTTTCCAGCTGCTGCTTTTGGGGACAATTTTTCCCTGAAGTGTTCGGTGTGGTGTTATGAAAAACTAATGGCAGATGCCAAGGTTCGCGAACTTCAACAGATTCTGAAGGATATGGCTAACCTCGAACTTTGGCTCCAGCAGAGTACTGCTGAAGTGGAAAAAACTAGTGTGATTGCCTTAGGATGAAGGCTTCTCTGTAGGTAAAGCTGAGGGTATTATTGCTTGTAGCGAGGCGTATCTTCAGTCGATGGAGTATCGAAAGACCATCTCTGAAGCCCGTTTGCAGGGAACCCGCGACTGTCTAAAAGCCCCAACTGTCCAAGTTACAATAGAGACCAAGGCTGCTGATTTTCTCAACGATAGTTTTGAGAAATATAGGTTGCAAGTGGTGAAGCTCAACGACTTCGTTGAAGGGTTTCACCAAGAGCACCTTGACCCCTCCTTTTATGGAAACCTTGAACCCTAACCTAAAGAAGATGCTCCCCTTCTTGCTAAAGATGAATTTGCTTGTTTGATCGATGAGGTTAAGCGTATGGGTTAGGAATCGGTAGGATTTTGAATTCTACTTTCAATAGCATAGCCATCCTTTCTCTTTTGTGTTTCCCTTTTGTCGACTGGATGGCCTTCCGATCTTATGTAATTGATGTACGAAATCATGAAATTATCTTTTGCTAATCGAAAGCCATAAGTACTTAATGCTCTTTCATAAATCGAGAACCTTTGATTTTTTTTAGATCGACAAATCCAATTAACAATCTTTCTCAGATCGAAGAATCTTTTTCAGATAACTTATGATCTTTCATAGATCGAAGGAATCTTTCAAGATTTATGATCTTTCAAATCAGAAAATCCGATTGCCGAACTCTCTTAGATCGAACTATGATTTTTTGAATAAAAAAAGGTCCAATTATCGATCTTTCTCAGATCAAACTAGCTTTTTCAGATAACTTTGTGATCTTTCAGGAAACAAAAATCTTTTCCAGGTTATATTTTGATCTTTTTTTTATTAGAAAATCCAATTAATGAGTTTCTCATATCGAGCTATCTTTTCAGCTCATGAATACAGTCTCTATATGACTCTCGATGCCCAGTGTCCTCGACTTGAAACATTTCAAACCAACCCTCAGATATTGGTTTCATAGCTACCATCCAATACGCAGTCCAACTATATGGGTTATTCAATTGGTCTATGGGCTTTGTTGTAGTGTTGAACATATAAACATATTAATAGGCACAATAAATATCCAAATAATGAATACTTACTTTATTCATAACCAATATTACAATCACATTGAAATGATCAAAACAGATTACATAAAGACCAATTCAATTGAATTTCTGGTAACCTATTCTAACATTATATCTACCGATGAAATACGACACTCATCCAATGAATGCATAAGTCTCTATAGGACTCTTAATGTCCAGTC
Source organism: Sesamum indicum (assembly GCF_000512975.1). NCBI lineage: Eukaryota > Viridiplantae > Streptophyta > Magnoliopsida > Lamiales > Pedaliaceae > Sesamum > Sesamum indicum. The sequence goes on from NC_026152.1 coordinate 4,498,883, forward strand.
TTGTGGTCCTCGATTTGGAAGATTTAAGACTAACCCTCAAAAAAGTTGGTCCAATAGTTGCCAACCTGCACAGCCTAACTACATGGGATTTGCAATTGGTCTGTAGACGTTTGCTGTGACGTAATAACGTTGTTTAACCTGAACGATAAGCACAACAAAACACATGCCAAAGATGAATACTTACTCTATTCTACATAATAATATTACTTTACCAAAGATTGTTGAAGAGTTCTCAAAATCGCTAATCCAATTAACTTTCTGGTCACCTATTCCCCCTGAAACTTCATCTAATTTGTTAATCGATAGCGGTAGTCATCGTTATGGCAATACACTTCAAAGCAACACAGGTACTTCTTAAGCCAATTAAGCGCCTTGCCTTGAAGATCAAGGTTCTTGAATTTCTTCTGAATAAAATCTATAGACGCAACTTGATTGTTGCATATGAGAATTATGTTCTTGATTCAATTATTCACCATCCACCCACAGTTTTAGGACAACTGATTCAAGATTTGGTTCCTCATTGACCATAAAGAAAATCTTCTTTGAAAATGTTGATTACAAGATAATACATACATGTAAAAACTACAAGGTATCAGGCTTCTACGACGCACAACCATGACCATTTTGTACTCTTGTTTGCTTTTTATATTTGTATCTCCTGAAAATATAACAGTTATTCTTGCTATTAGAAGAGAAAATGGAAAGCAGAAAGACAAAAGCTAAGAAAGTATATACAACGTAAATAGTTTGTTGTCTTTCCCTTTCTCGTGATGAACTGAACGGATAACAGATTGTTATGGTAGGAGTTCAATAATGTAACTTTTCCACAACAATGAGTTTTGCCCATTTATCATCAAACTATAATTTCTCCTTACTCATACATATAACATTTGACGAAAACTGGTGAAAGAAGTAAATCTACCAACCTCTACTCTTTTTAGTACCATATAAAGCTCATATTAACAGTGCATATACCAGACCAATTACTCCATAAAAGACGGCGAATTTCCCTTTAAACAAGAACAAAAGCAAAAAATCAAGCAAATACAATATCCTTATTATTAGAAAAGCAATGCAACGAACAATATTACTAATTTAAAAAAATTCAAGGTTATTCTTCATATCCACATTATAAAGCATTAAACTTGATAGTGTTGATAGCATCCAGTCCTAATCAAGTTTAGACAACCATCATCATCAACAAAGTCAAATTAAGCATTGCACTGGATGGTTAACACTCAAAAACACAAAAAATTAGCAGCATACCTGGGTGCAGACATGGTTGAAGCGGAGACCGGCTTGGGCGATTTTTCGAACACAACAATGCACATGCAATAGTTTTTGGTGACAGAGAGGCGGCTGTGATAGCAAAACCTTAGGATATCAACACCCGCATTCTCACAGGCTTGAAGCACTGTCATTCCCGTGATTTTGACCGGGAACCTAGTGTGGACCATGAAGTAAATAGCCCAACCCAAGTGCTCGCCTAGCCCAGACTCGTAATTTGAATCGGGTCTAGATCCAGACTCAAATCTATTAAATTAGATTAATTATGTCTAGGTCAAGTGAAAAACCCATTCTTAGCCGTTAAGACCCAATCCCCAAATCATTCCCATTTCTTCAATGTCTTCACGTATAAATAGATCTTACCTACTCAACTTTCTCTCACAATTTTTAACTCTTGTTAGTCTCACTCCTCCGCCGCTACAAGAAAGAAATAAGTGTGTGTGTGTATTTATGCATTGTTTGGATTAACTTGGTTTTTGTAAATGATTTCTCAAAGTTTATGCTAAAGGGTGTTGTTTAGGAAAAAATGACAACAATCCCTTATCATATTGCAAATGAGCAAATTATTCTCTATAAAAAATAAAATATTAATTTAGCATTGTATTTTATAAAATAAAGCAATTTACCCTCTGTGTTTTGTAAAATGAATCAATTTACCTCCCTATTTGGAGAGGTAAATTATTTCATTTTAAAAAGCACACGGTGATAATTTGTTATTTTTTTTTATCATAAAGAGATAAATTGCTTATTTAAGCCCTACGTGTCTTATATAACAATGAATTTTTGAAGTTTTTGTAAATGGAGTTCTGGATTATTTTTTACGTGGAGACTGGGGAATTACTGCCTAATTTTCTATTTGCAAAAACTGTTCACTAGGGTCTCACCTTGTTCTTCCCATATCTACTTCTCTTTTCTACTTCTTTACTATTCTACGAGATTAATGGAGAAAAATGCAGGGGATAATTACAAAAATAGGCCCATAACTTAGAAAAGCTAGCATTTTAAGCTCTCTAACTTTGACCCTGGCAATTTGTGCCACCTAACTTTTAAAAAAATTGGCAATTTATTCTCTCCAGCTAAATCTGAATACATTATGGATAATTTAATCTTTGTACAACTTTAAATTGAGCTGTTTAGTCCTGTTCTAGTCTTCTCACATTTTGATGCACCATGCTCACCCAAAATGGTATCCGAGTATAGGTTTATTAAAAAAAAGACAAAATGCATAAAACCCCCATGTGTTTTAGAAAGTATGCAAAAAACACTTTTCTATTTTCACAATAGGATAAAAACCCCATCCTATTTTGTTTTAGTCAGTAAAAAACCCCCCATTCTGCTAGCAACAAGGGGAAGAGGAGGAGAAGCGCGTCTGCTGCATTTGGTAGTCATTTTCTGCGGTTTAGGTTTATATTTAATGATACTTTGGACTAAAATACCCCTCTATGGATCTATATAACATACAAAGGGCTTTTTGGCTTGTTTTATGTCTTCCTTTTACCATTTCTCACCTTAAAAAATAAGTATTAAGTTTTGCCATATTGAATTTAAATTGAAATATTAAGTTATATTTAATTTATTTAATATTTAATATTAAATTAAATGATATTTAAATTCAAATAATTTTTATATTTGTTAATTATTAAATCTAAAATTATTTTTAATTAATTAAAATATATATTTAAAATTATTATTATAATTATTATTAATTAGCCAGAATATTTAATTATTATAATTATTTAAAATAATCTTAATAATAAATTATTTAGCCAGAATATTTGTTTTCTCTCTTTCTCTCTTGCTCATGTGTTGAGCAATCCCTTCTCATTGTAAATCTATATATTGAAATAAAAGAAGTTTGCTACATAAGGACTACTGTAAGTTTTACTCGCTTTATTTTAATTTCTGTATTTTATTTATTATCTTATTTTATTGTTCATGGATAGCCTTATAGGCTAACCAATTCATGTGTTGATTCCTAACTGTTAATTACACTAGCATGAATTTGGCATCATGAATAATTAGGACTCATCAAATTTATAGGTTGGATAATAATAACTGGCCTTGACATAAAAATTATGTTTTAAATATATGGCTCCTGGTAAGACCCCGGTCATAGCCATGTTGAAGGCGTTTTTAGGGGCAGTTTGGAGTATTATATTTGGATAAAAATTTTATGAAAGGTTGCCGGTTATTCATTGTCTTGTAAAATTATCCTATCCCTGCCTGATTATCCTTTTCCAGAAAACTGGATAATTGAACAAGCTGGATAATTTGATATTTACAGTTCCTTCGTTATTTTGAAGAATATCTATAATTTTATTATGATCATGTATTTGTGGCCTTTTAGGTGGATAATTTGATATTTACAGTTCCTTCGTTATTTTGAAGAATATCTATAATTTTATTATGATCATGTATTTGTGGCCTTTTAGGTACAGCTTGTTCAATTATCCAGTTTTCTGGAAAAGTTATTTCTTCCCATTTAATAGGTCTTCTTGTAGTAATATTTGAATTACTGAAATTAGTCTCAATTAATATAGTTTCATTTTTTGATTTATCAATCCTTTTACATTGTGGATTTAATGTAAATAAAGGCTTATAATATATTCTATAACAGATACATATTACTTCTGTTCCAGGCATATAATCATAACCATGAGTTTTTAACATTTAATGTTAAGGCATCTAATATATTAATATCAGATAAAGATAATTGTAAATTTGGATATACATTAAAATAAACTGGTCCATGTGCCAGACTAGATTGTATTATGCCCATAAGGGATTGTTTCCAATTTAAATTTCTACCATCTCTTAAAGTTGCAATAAAGCTTTCCGGTAATCCTTCTAAAGTCAAAGGTTTAAATGCAATTTGTACAAGTCCTATATGTAGAAATTTATGTGTTTGTCTATAATGACTAATGTCCTTTTCAGATAATAATCTTATTATCATTTCATCATTATCTAATGAGATAGATTCTTCAGTAGTTTTTACTACCTGTTTTAATCCTAATTTTTCAAAAGTTCCTAATTGATATATTAATCTCGGTTCAACTTTTGGAATTGTCATCTATTTAATAAATCCAAATTCTGAGGTATATCATATTCCTCATTTTTAATATTTTTAATATTAGAATTCTTATTAAGTATGTTCATGTGATGCATGAATAAAGTCATGTGTTGATCCATAACATATTAATTACTACTATCATGGCTCTGATACCATTACAACCAGGATCATCAGGCAGGGATAGGATAATTTTACAAGACAATGAATAACCGGCAACCTTTCATAAAATTTATATCCAAATATAATACTCCAAACTGCCCCTAAAAACGCCTTCAACATGGCTATGACCGGGGTCTTACCAAGAGCCATATATTTAAAACATAATTTTTATGTCAAGGCCAGTTATTATTATCCAACCTACAAAATTTGATGAGTCCTAATTATTCATGATGCCAAATTCACGCTAGTGTAATTAACAGTTAGGAATCAACACATGAATTGGTTAGCCTATAAGGCTATCCATGAACAATAAAATAAGATAATAAATAAAATACAGAAATTAAAATAAAGCGAGTAAAACTTACAGTAGTCCTTATGTAGCAAACTTCTTTTATTTCAATATATAGATTTACAATGAGAAGGGATTGCTCAACACATGAGCAAGAGAGAAAGAGAGAAAACAAAAGAGAGGTTTCTTCTAAGGTTCTGCCCTTAACACTCTAAACACCTGTATTTATAGGATACAGGGGATCCTATTCTACAGGGGTCTAACCCTACAAACTACAGTAGAAACCATGTATTACACAGTATAAGACCGATATTTCGGGAAAAAGTGCTACAGTTACAATAATAATTGAACTAAAAGTCAAAAATGAATAGTAGAAAAGCCGAGATTCCCGGCCTTCTGTCTGTTTTGACGTCATTGATTACGTCATCTTATTAATTGCTTATTAATGCGTCATTTGACACTGATAATCATGCATTGATACCTTCTTTAATCAGATTTTCTCCCAGTTCTTGCCTGGTTTGAGGAAGATTCTTCCATATCCTTCTTATGAATTTTTTCTACCAAGGTTTCCTTGATAGCTTCAAAAATATCCTCAAATTCCACATCATTTGGATCTTGAGCATCTTGCATGAATTCGGATGCCATGGTTGAATCTGATTTGGTGGATTTATTATCCTCCCCAAAATGTGCCATAAGGTCCTTTTTCATCTCTTCCACATATGCAGCAACCATATGCTCCTTAGTCAGAAATTCTGACTTCATTTTGAATTTCCTTGAGATATGATCGAAAGGAGATGGGGTAGCAATATCTTCCTTTTGATTTTCATAAACGCTAATTTTCATCTGGAGGAGATCCATTGTCTCTTTTCCAAATATTTCCTTTGTATTAGGATCGATTTTCATCATTTTATCCCAAAATTTAATATGGGATATTCTGTATAAGCAAGGAATTCCAGCCTCTGTTTGACCAATTTCTGGCGTCCATTTCCAGATCCAAGGAATTGAAAATTCAATGAAGAAGAAACATGAGGCTATTCCCTCTATGAACAGTTTAGCTTCTTGTTTCTTTATCAATTGTGGTGAAATATCCACCCATTTATCAAAAAAGAATTTTATTTTCTCAGGTAAAATATTTGGAGTGGGACCAAAAAGTAGAACCATTTCTTTATCAATTGTGGTGAAATATCCACCCATTTATCAAAAAAGAATTTTATTTTCTCAGGTAAAATATTTGGAGTGGGACCAAAATAGTAGAACCAGTGTATAAACCAGTGCGGGATATCAGTGTTATAAACATTGGCACAAACTTTTATAAACCAGGAATGTTTGTGCTTATCATTTTCATAATCTAATACCTTCATAAAGGCATCACAATAATCCCAGTAATTATATTTTACTGCTGATTTATTGATCAAAATTTCTTTATCTTTCATAGGAGAAATTCCCCAATCTTCCAAAGGTATAACCTTTTTGATAATCATTTTGCTGAAATTATAAATTTCTTTATTTGTGCTCGTAAAATGTGATATTTCACATGAGCCATTTTGAACAAGTATTTGTTCATAAAAATATCTGGACTTATAAGTCCTTGCTGGTAAGGATGAATTATCCAAATACCTTTGCATTAAAACCCATGGATCATTTTTCCATTTCAAATCTTTTTCTTCCAAAAGAAATATAATTTCTTTATATTGGGTTTTTGAAAATTCAATATTATTGGATTCAGATTCTTCATCACCAATTATTTTGGCATACGAGGGACTATCATTCCCTTCAGTTTGAGATTGCTGACCTTTCTTATATTCCAAGAATGCCTGGTATTCAGGATCTTGTGATAAATCCATAGCTATGAGCTTTTGTTTTCCATTCTGAGATATAATCTCAGGTATTTTGCCTCGACCACCTCTTCCTCTATAAGAGGAAGATCCCCGACCTCGGGAGTTCATGCCTGTCATTTGTTAAAATATTCCCGAGTTAAGAAATCTGGAAGACTATTATCTTCTCCCTTTTTATAGAATATTTCAAAATCAAATGTGGCTAATTGAGTTTTATCAGTTATTTCATTTGGAAATTTATCTGCAAAGTCAATACTTCTATTAATAGGAATAGTACTTCCTTTTTCAATGATATGACCTAGAAATCTTATTCTTGTCTGGAATAATTCCATCTTTGACTTAGAGATTACTAAACCATTTTGTATAATTAGACGTTTAAATATATTTAAATGTTTAAAATGCATTTCAATTGTTTTTGAATAGACTAATATATCATCAATATATACTATTATAAAAGTACTATAAGGAGTAAAAATATCATTCATAATCTTCTGGAATTCAGAAGGAGCATTTTTCAAACCAAATGGCATAACATTCCATTCATAATGTCCAATAGGAACATTAAATGCAGTTTTATATCTATCAGATTTATTAATTTGTATTTGCCAATATCCTGATTTTAAGTCAAATTTAGAAAATACTAAACTATCATAAAGTCTATCAAGTAGATCTTTTTTATTAGGAATAGGATGCCTAATCCATTTTAATGCCTTATTAAGTGGTTTATAATTTATAACTAATCTTGGAATACCTCTTTCAATTTCAGAATGTTTATTAACATAAAAAGCAGTACATGACCATGCAGATTGAGAAGGACTTATTAATCCTTTTTGTAAAAGGGATTCAATTTCTTTTTTGCATAATTCTAAGTATTCAGAATTCATTTGACAAGGTCTCGCCTTAGTAGGTATATTCTTTTCATCAAAAGAATCTTCATAAGGTAAAGAAACTATATGTTTCTTTCTATCCCAAAAAGCATTAGGATGATCATTACAAACTTCTAAAGAAAATTGATTTTTTAATAAACTAATTTTATCCTGTAATTTAGGATTCTTCAATTGCTCTTCGATTGTTATAATGTTTATTTCTTGTTTTAAGAAATTAATTTGATTCTGTTTTGCTTTAATATTATCATAAATATTATGCAACATTTTACTAAATGGTTCAACAATAAATTCAAGAAATATATCATCATTCTGGAAAGTTCCTATAATTCCTTTACTATCAATCTTTTTTATTGGATAAATGTTATGTAAGAATGGAGTCCCAAGTATTACTTGGTTAGTTATATTCTTAGCAAGAATAAAACTTTGAGAAATACATTTATTATCAATGCAGACAAAAGCTTTAGGAATTTTATACTGTATTTGGAGTTTATCACCTCCAGCATGCCATAAAGTATGACTAGTTTTATGAAAATATCTAGTTGGTATTAATCCTTCCTGAATAACATTCAAATCAGCACCACTATCAACAAGAGCTGTAAATGATTTTGTATAATGATTATCAATCAAAAGAGATATTTTTATATACCATTTTTGGGATATAACCATTTCTATGGTTGATAAAAAGTTTTCAGAGAAAATACTATGCTCATCTATTTTTAGTTTATTATCATTCTGAGATCTATTTTCTAATCTAGAAATATT